>NW_026123917.1:0-12500 GCF_025177605.1 Cucumis melo
ATCTCTTGAGGATTTATTAAGTAAAATTTCTCATTTACATGGTCTCATAACCAATCATTCATGATTGGCCAAATCATTCATGCAAATAATATCCAAATACCAAATTTTACCCCTATATACCCTCCGTAAAGTAAAAGAAGCTCTTGGGAAGATCAAAGAAAGAACCTGTTCTTGCTCCGTAAAGAATTCTTCCAATAATTCCGAATTTAACCTTTTAAAAAGAGCACGTACAGTACTTTTGTGTTTACGAGCCAAAGTTTTAACACAAGAAAGGCGAAGTATATATTGGATTCGATACAAATTCTTTTTTTTTTGAGGATCCTCTGTAATAATGAGAAAGATTTCTGGATATACGCAAAAATCGATCAATAATATCAAAATCCGACGAATCGATCCAGTTCGGCTTACTAATGGGATGTCCTAAGACGTTACAAAATTTCGCTTTAGCCAATGATCCAAGCAGAGTAATAATAGGAACTAGTGTATCGAGTTTCTTGGTAGCATTATCTATTAGAAATGAATTTTCTAACATCTGAGTCCATACCACTGAAGTATTTAATCGAACACTTGAAATATAGCCCAAAAAGTCAAGAGAACGCTTGGATAATTGGTTTATATAGATCCTTTCTGGTTGTGACCACACATAAAAATGACATTGCCATAAATTGACAAAGTAATATTTCCACTTATTAATAAGAAGTGGCGTATCTTTTGAAACCAGAATAGATTTTGCTTGATATCTAACATAATGTATCAAAGGATCCTTGAAGATCCGTAAGATAGCCGAAAAATAATTAGCAAACACTTTGACAAGATGTTCGATTTTTCCATAGAAATATATTCGCTCAAAAAAGCCCCTATAAGAAGTTAATCGTATATGAGAAGATTGGTTACGTAGAAAAAGGAAAATGGATTCGTATTCACATACATAAGAATTGTATAGGAACAAGACTAATCTTCGATTTCTTTTTGAAAAAAAAGAAATCAATTTTTTTGAAGTACTAAGACTATTCAAATTACAATACTCGTGAAAAAAGAACCGTAATAAATGAAAAGAAGAGGCATCTTTCACCCAGGAGCGAAGGATTTGAACTAAAATTTCCAGATGGAGGGGATAGGGTATTAATACATCTGACACATAATTTAAATGTGGGAATTTATCCTCTAAAAAAGGAAATATTGAATGACTTGATCGTAAATTATAAGATTTTGCGATTTCTTCTTCTTTTAAGGAAGATACTAATCGTAGGGAAAATGGAATTTCCACAATGACTGCAAACCCTTCTGATAACATTTGAGAATACAAATTGTTATTGTACCCACAAAAAGGATTTTTGTTATAATAATTAGTCGACAAAAAAAAAAAATGATTCTGGTGATACATTCGAGTAATTAAATGTTTTACCATTAGTAAACTGGATTTTTTGTCATAACCAGAATTTTCCAACAAAATGGATCCATTTAAAAAATGATCATGAGAAAATGCGTAAATATACTCCCGAAAGATAAGTGGGTATAGGAAGTCACGTTGCCGAGATTTCTCAAGTTCTAAATATCCTTTAAATTCCGCCATTTAAAATTTCATTTGAACTGGGGATACGATAATGGGATTTATTGGGTTATCAAATGATACATAGTGCGATACAGTCAAAACAAGGTATTACAGTAAAATAAAGAATAATAATAGATACCTCGTAAATAGGTAAGACTTATCAACGGACTCTCTATCCTCTCTTTTCTTTTGTCATCTAATTGGTTTCTATTTTAGGATAAAAAAGATGGTTAGAAATCCTTTATTTTTTCAACCCAATCGCTCTTTTGATTTTGGAAAAAAACTCTTTATCAATATACTGCTTCTTCTACACATTCCCCTCTACCTCATAACGTAGAGTAACTAATAGTTAGGACTTAGAAAAAAATGGATAACTCACTCATAAGAAAAGTCCTTCCCGCATCAAGCACTAATATAGTTTTAACGTCTAATTAGATCGGCGAATCATTCAAATTAAGAACATAAGCCCGTTACTTTTTATTTCTCTATAATTGGAGCATAGTGCCCTATCCATTTATTCATTCGACCCGACTTTACTTTTTTTTCCGCATCAAGAATTCAAACAAGTTTGGCCTAATCTAGTAAGGTAAAAATATTACTAGAATTTTCCATAATACGACATGCTGCTTTTTCCATTCATTCCTTTCAGGATCAGTCGCGGTCTTACAAACTCTACCGATAGTATGGACGAATCTGTTACTTCATAGAAATGTGTAAAAGATGCTAGCCGCACTTAAAAGCCGAGTACTCTACCATTGAGTTAGCAACCCCAAAATATGAAAAATTTTTCTGTGTAGATACAATCGGAATCAAAATAACAAAAGAAATGAAATTAGATGACGTAATCAAAATATTGCAATAAAAAAAACTTCTTATATCACTTACACAAAAGTAATTTTTTGTATCACAAAAAATACAATGAGACCATCATGTGCGTGAAAAGCAAGGGTCATGAAAGGGAGATAACTAGCTTCATTTATACACAATCGGATTATATTTGTTTGATACACTGTTGTCAATATTAATGTGAATAATGAAAAACGCCTATAATGGACAAAACAAAAGAATTATAAATGAATAAAAAACAAATGGAAATAACAATTTGAGTTGAATAACTATATTTAACTAGATAAAGTTAACAAAATAGAATAAGAGAAAATATTCTAATAATAATAAATTCTATTAAAATAATAGAAAAGAATTAAAAAAAACTACGTACTTAGATTGGCACTATAGAGATAATCAACATAGATAGACATAAAAGATGTAGGCGAAAGAAGAAATTAAGGAAGAAGTAGAAAAAAATATATCGGGTTTGTGGATTGAATAAACCCGATATATTTTTTTTCTATTCATCTTAGATCAATTTATATCAATAAAATAAAAATCGATTTTTTCATTAGCGAAGACGCAATTTTAAGGTAATAAGTGTATAGTATGAATAGAACAAGAGAGAGGGGGAAATACTAAAGAAAAGGTTAGTCAAAGCTATATACAAGTTAAGTTATCACACCCTCGTTTTTTTATTTCATTAATAAAAATGGAATTTCGGTTATTGATTAAGGTGAAGTTCCGTAAAAACACCTGCCTTCTTTAAAATATCATGAACAGTTCCTGTAGGTTGAGCACCCTTTTCAAGGAAATATAGAATAGCAGGAACATTTAAATAGGTTTGATTCTTTATCGGATCATAAAAACCCACTTTACGAAGATCTCTTCCTTCTCTTCGGCATCGAACATCAATTGCAATGATTCGATAAACGGCTCATTGGGATAGATGTAAATTTTAAGTACCCCCCCCAGAACCGTATAAGAAGTTTTCTCCTCGTACGGCTCGAGGAAATTCAAAGTTATGTATAGAATTCTAATTAATGTCAAATAGATCTATAGATTATTAAATCAATTAGACTATGATTTAAAAATTTTTTTCTTATTCTTTTGTTTTTCTTTTGAAAAAAAAAACTCATTCTTATCCCCATAACTCAAGTTGGATAACTCTCACGCAAAGGAAAAAAAACCCTTAAGCTTAAGCATTTCATTTATTGAGCGGTCTCTAACCTCTTTATTTTTGCCTGTCTCCGTTAGAATCTATTTCGATTCTTCATTCTGATCTAGTTTAGTTATTGAGACAATTGAAAAAGATTTTTACTTGTTCCGGGATCCTTTATCCTTTCCTTGAATCATTGGGTTTAGACATTACTTCGGTGATCTTTAATCGTTTCAAAATGGTAGCAACATACCATTTTTTTTGATTTCCTTTTTATCAAAGAATCATATAAATAATGGATTCTCGTGTGATACACTTTTAATCCAATTTGATGTTTGAATTTGAAACTTGTTCGAATTGGATCCTTTCGATTTGTATACCGAACCTATACTTACGAAGTAGTTTTAACTTATTGATTGACACTAACCCTAGATCTCTGCCCTTGATAAATGAATCAATACTTTCTACTCGAGCTCCATCATGTACTATTTACATCAAAAACCCTAAAAAAAAAAAA
The DNA here is from genome assembly GCF_025177605.1 of Cucumis melo. Taxonomy (NCBI): domain Eukaryota; kingdom Viridiplantae; phylum Streptophyta; class Magnoliopsida; order Cucurbitales; family Cucurbitaceae; genus Cucumis; species Cucumis melo. The sequence continues at coordinate 4,057 of NW_026123917.1, forward strand.
GAGCTCGAGTGCAACCGAACAAACTATGTCGAGTCAAGAGCATCTTCATTCCTATATAATATAAAATGGTGGGTGTAAGAATCCACAGTGGATCATGTCCTTCAAGTCGCACGTTGCTTTCTACCACATCGTTTTAAACGAAGTTTTACCATAACCTCTAATTTCTTGGAACTGGTATGTAATTGATTCATTTATGGAATCATGTATAGTCATTGGGTTAGTTGGTCCATAGTAATCTATACTCTTATGACATGGGTAGTTTTTGAAAAAGTCTTAGCAATACTTCAATTTATTGAAACCCATATTTTATTGTATATATTGTATCAATAACATTTTTTTGTATGAGTGCAATATTTATTTCTCTATATATAGATATTTTCTAGATAGAGAGAGATTTTTTGAAATTTCTATAAAATCAATTAAGAAATAATTAATTACGAATAATTAAGAATCTCCATTTTTCAATTTCTTCATAGAATGGATTCACGAGTTTAACACTTCTTCGAGTACCAAGGACTCATAAGAAATAATTAAAAAGATTTACTTGATTGAAAATTTACTACCTAAATATTATATTATAATATTATTTGAATAAATTTTTGTAAAGGATTTATTACATTTGATTATGATAAATAAATGTATATTCGGGATTAACCCATCAATTAGATAGATCTAAAATAAAAAAAAAAAAAAGAAATAAAACGATAAAAATAGATAATAACAATACATACATATCAGCATTTTCTGCCTAGTTTATTTAACTTAAGAGACTCAATAATCTTTCCTTAAAATAAAGTGAAAAAGATGTATGAATTGTTACTTGGATTTACAATTATTCATTACAGACAAACATACGAAAAAATGAGGTGAAAAGAAATACATAATATGTTACATATGTAACTTGATTCTTTGTTAATCAGATTCGGGCAGATATTCAAATTGATATCTTCCGTTATGGATTAACTCCTATCTACCCCCAATTAGATCGAGTAGATGCATCATAAATAAAAAAAGGATCCTACGGGGGACTGGACTAGTTTCGGAGGTGCTAGACTATCTTGTATAAGGCGAAAGTCAAACAGATCTAGAGTAAACGATTGTTCCTACCTATTTTTTTTTATTTGACTCTAAAATTTAGTACCCTAAACCCTAAATAGGTCTTAAGTTTCTTAAGACCATTAATTCAATTCCATTAGTGCCAAAAACACAAGACCTTCGTGTTTATAATTCAGAAATCCACAGAAAAAAAATACTCGGGTTTCACAAACCATTTAAGAGATAGAGAATAATAGAGGCTTTCGCATTTCTGAAATGCATCATTATAAGAAAATAATAAAGAACAATCACATTCGATCTATATTTAGACTCTTAAGCATAAGGTTGTTTAAAACGGCAATCTATAGTCTGATATCGAATATTTTTCCATATATCTTATAATATACTATTATTATATATAATAATAATACGCATACTCTGGGACGGAAGGATTCGAACCTCCGAATAGCGGGACCAAAACCCGTTGCCTTACCACTTGGCCACGCCCCATTTATATTCAACACTAATAAACACTAATATTGGTAGTGCTTAGTCGTCAATTCCAGTACAAATATTTATAGAATAAATTAGATTGTTGCTCAGATTTTGATACGTTTATAGATCCAATTAAACTCAATTTATTGATCATTACATATAATTCCATTAAGATATTGTATGAAAGTAGGATTTCTTCTATTCTCGTTTTATTTGAGAATTGAAGGATTTTTGATTGGCTGAGTTCAAATCAAAGAAAGGTTTTTTGACCTACTTTATGTTATTAATTTTTCCCTTATCCCTTATATCATAGCAATAATAGGGGATTAATAACTCAATCAAATCAAAAGAAATACAATTATCTTCAAGAACAAAGAAAAAAAAATTGTTATGCTTAATATCTTAAGTTTCATCGGTATCTGTCTTAATTCTTTCCTTTATTCAAGTAGTTTTTTCGTCGCCAAATTGCCCGAGGCCTACGCTTTTTTGAATCCAATAGTAGATGTTATGCCAGTAATACCTCTATTCTTTTTTCTATTAGCTTTTGTTTGGCAAGCTGCTGTAAGCTTTCGATAATATTTTTAATACTGTCCGAGACAAATTCATGATTTACTAGAAAAAAAAAAAAAAAGATTCTAACTAGTTATAAGATCAGATAAGTTGTACATACAGTCTGAAGCTTTAAGTTGAATCCAATATTGAAATTATTCTATAGCTATGATAAATCTGGATCACTCTCATTTTCTTATTCTTACTTTTTTCCTTTGAACGACCCTCTTCGAGTCCCCCACAATATAGAATTGTGGGTATGAAATCCAATTTTGAGTAATCAAGGACTCAACTCTTAAAATTTTTTCCTATTTATAGAAATAACTTCACTGCATTTCTTGGTGTCAAACCAGATTAAAATAGAGAATCTATTCTCTTAAAAAAAAAATGATCTTGGAGATTGTGTAATGCTTACTCTCAAACTATTTGTTTATACAGTAGTAATATTCTTTGTTTCTCTCTTCATTTTCGGATTCCTATCTAATGACCCGGGACGTAATCCGGGGCGTGAAGAATAACAAAATCAGATTTTTTTTCCTTGCTTGATTTTGAAATGTTCTTAACATTTTATCTATTCCACATCTTTCCTCAACTATAAAAAAATACCAAGTAATTGACAGAAACGGAAAGAGAGGGATTCGAACCCTCGGTACAAAAAAATCGTACAACGGATTAGCAATCCGACGCTTTAGTCCACTCAGCCATCTCTCCCCAAATTGAAAAAGGATAATTACTATGATACATTGTATAAAAAATAGAAAATAAAGGCTTGAAAAAAGCCCTTCTTTATCTCTCTTTATTATCTTTATCTACCCCTTTATAGATATATAATTTCATTATATTGATATAGATAATTATCTAGATATATCGATGGATATCTATCAAATCGATAAAAACTTTTTTTTATTAGGAATTCCATTTAGATAAATTAGATTTCATTAGATAAGGGCTCAAAAGAAGAGATATCTTCAATCCTAATATATAAATAATACCAATATATTAAAGATTCATAAAAATATTTATAAATAAAAAGAAAGTACCTTTTTTAGTTTATTTCATCCGAAAAGCCCTTTTCTTTTTATTTTTAGTTCCACGGCCTGGCCTGGTCAGTACCTAGCCGGGCTTTTTTTGTTCCAATAAATCGTAGATCAAATTATTTATTTGATTTGAAAATGTTTTTGAAAAAAAAAAAAATAGAAACAACAAGAATCCTAAGAAGATTTATTATTTCAATTCCTATGATACAGAAAAAGATGATATAGAATCAAGGTTCGATTTCTTATTATTATTTTTTAGTACTTTACTAGAATAAAAAACTTGTTAATTAGTTAATTAAAACGAGTCCTCTTTTCCTAATCTCATTAGTGGCCCTGATGAAAATACGTCAACGCTCAAATTTTCATGATTATTTTCTGATCCGATCTTTTTATTACTTATTAATACGACTTATTTTCGTCTTCGACAAAAGGTCCATTTATATACAATAATTGCATTGTAGCGGATATAGTTTAGTGGTAAAAGTGCGATTCGTTCTATTAATCCCTTAATAGTTAAGGGATCCTTCGGGTTGATTAATATTCCGATCAAAAACTTTATTTCTTAAAAGGATTTAATCCTTTACCTCTCGATGAAAGATTCGAGGAAAAATAAAAATTCTCGTGATTTGTATCCAAAAATATGTTCTAAATTGAAAAAATTGGATCATGAAATTACGAAACATAATTTTATTGAATTGGATCAATACTTCCAATTGAAGGAATAAGGGATCCATGGATAAAGGTGGAATTTTTTCTAATCGTAACTAAATCTTCAATTTTTTCTTTGTATAAGGGAGATTGAAGCAAAACAAAATAGCTATTAAACAATGTCTTTGGTTTACTAGAGACGTCGACATCGTTTTTTTAGCTCGGCGGAAACAAAATACTTTTCCTAAGGATTATATTAAATAGAAATAGGGAACGAAATAAATAACTGGAAAGATTGTTATAATCTCCTCTTGTATAGGGATCATCTATAAAGCGGGTCCTTTTGAATGCATTCAGACGGAAAGGCTGACATAGATGTTATGGATGGTATTTTTTTTTTGTTTACATCTTATAAATTTAGGAATTTATCCATCTTCCATAAAGGAGCCGAATGAAACCAAAGTTTCACGTTCGGTTTTGAATTAGAGACGTTCAGTTCAAAATGATGAATCAACGTCGACTATAACCCCTAGCCTTCCAAGCTAACGATGCGGGTTCGATTCCCGCTATCCGCTTATCTTATCTTATAATATTCTTATCTTATAATTTATATATATTATAAATAGAAATTAATTAATAATGGAATTACTCAAATAAAAATTTTCAATTTACTTAATTTTAACTAAATTTTAACTAATGTATTAGTTAATGTAATGCATCATTGAATTCAATATGCAATTTCCGGAATTCTCACACATTTTTTTTACGAACAAGAGAGGTGAAAATACGAAAAAAAAAATTGGAATCAAAAGCGTCCATTGTCTAATGGATAGGACATAGGTCTTCTAAACCTTTGGTATAGGTTCAAATCCTATTGGACGCAATTTTTTTTCATATATTTTTTTTTAGTTTTAAATTTTCTATATCATGTCAAGAAAGGAAAGATTTTGAATGATTTGAATAAGAGACGCTTATTTATTAATAGTAATTTATAAATTAGTTTTAATATTAATTGTAACTCTAGTTTTAGATTTATTATATAAATAAACTAATAATTCAATTCTGTTTTATTTGAAGATAAGATATTAGTAGAAAGGATATTCAAATTCCAAATATTAAGATATTTATGATATTCTAAATATATTATTAGAAATATAATCTAATTTTAACTTTAACTATATTTATAAAAAAATTTCTTAATTGTATTTACATTTCATTTTAATATTGATATATATTTCTAGAAATATTATCTACTTTCTTTAATATATTTATATATATTTTTTATTTTATATAAATTATATATATATATATTCTACCTACTAACACCTAATAAATGAAAAGAATGAAATTATTTCATGTTTCAATTTTAACATTTGAAAGTTCTAAAATTGATTTATACTTTACTTGTTTTCTTTTATACTTGGTCTTGAAGTAGAAAACGTTCCATCTGTTCCTGAATAGCTTCTTTCAAAAGGGCTTCCGCTTCAGTGGTCAATGTCTTCGTAGAAGAGATTATTTCTTGAAACTGAGGTTTATTCGTTTTTACGTAAGTACGTAACTCAAGAAGAAATTTCCTTACTTGTCCAATTTCTAATGAATCAAGATAACCATTAGTTCCGGTATAAACAGTCATTATCTGTTCGTCTACCGTGAGAGGTGCTGATTGGGATTGTTTGAGCAACTCACGTAATCGTTGACCTCTTGCCAATTGATTCTGAGTAGCTTTATCGAGATCAGAAGCGAATTGCGCAAAGGCTTCTAATTCGGCAAATTGAGCCAATTCCAATTTTAATTTGCCGGCTACTTGTTTCATGGCTTTAATTTGAGCTGCAGATCCTACTCTGGAGACGGAAATACCCACATTAATAGCAGGTCTGATTCCAGCATTGAATAGATCGGCAGATAAGAATATTTGTCCATCGGTAATGGAAATTACATTAGTAGGAATATAAGCTGAAACATCTCCCGATTGGGTCTCAACTATTGGTAAAGCAGTCATACTTCCTTCACCTAAAGCAGAACTTAATTTAGCGGCTCTTTCCAAAAGGCGTGAATGCAAATAAAAAACATCTCCCGGATAAGCTTCGCGGCCCGGCGGTCTTCGTAAAAGAAGAGACATTTGTCGATAAGCTTGTGCTTGTTTGGAGGGATCATCATAAATGATTGAAGTGTGTTGTTTTCTGTACATAAAATATTCAGCCAAAGCTGCTCCTGTATAAGGGGCAAGGTATTGTAATGTAGCCGGAGAATCTGCCGTTTCGGCTACTATAATAGTGTATTCCATTGCGCCCCTTTCCTGTAAAGTAGTCACTACTTGAGCCACAGAAGATGCTTTTTGACCAATAGCTACATAAACACATATTACATTTTGCCCTTGTTGATTGAGAATCGTATCCGTGGCTACTGCAGTTTTACCGGTCTGCCTGTCCCCAATAATTAATTCTCGCTGACCACGTCCGATAGGAATCATTGAATCAATAGCAATAAGTCCTGTTTGAAGAGGCTCGTATACGGAACGTCTCGAAATAATACCAGGAGCGGGGGATTCAATTAACCGAGAGTCAGAAGATGAAATTTCACCTCGGCCATCAATAGGTTTAGCCAGGGCATTTATAACACGACCTAAATAAGCCTCGCTTACTGGTATCTGAGCAATTCTTCCCGTTGCTTTTACAGAACTTCCCTCCTGTATCAGCAAACCATCACCCATTAATACAACACCAACATTATTTGATTCTAAATTTAGAGCTATGCCTATAGTACCCTCTTCAAATTCTACTAATTCACCTGCCATTACTTCATCAAGACCATAAATACGAGCAATGCCGTCGCCTACTTGAAGTACAGTACCGGTATTTACAATTTTTACTTCTCTATTATATTGCTCAATACGTTCACGAATAATATTACTAATTTCATCTGCTTGAATGGTTACCATGAGTATTTCGTAATTATTTTTTTTTAAGAAAAAAAAATAATGCCTACAGTAGAAGGACTAATCAGTTAGTTATTTCTTTCATCGTCCCAAACATGCCAATATTAGCACTGATGGTACGTAAATGTAACTCGTTGTCCAAACAACTATTCAGAGTTCCTAGAGCTCCTTGTAAGGCTTGTTGGAAAACCTGTTGTCGTACTTGATTAATCGCTTTTTGTTGTTCAAAACGAATAGTTTCATTTTTATAATTTTCTAATTGTTCCAAACTTTTAGAAGTTGAATTAATCAAATTCAATTTTTCTCGTTCTATCTCAGAATATCCATTCACTCGAAACTGATCGGCTTCCATTTCAACTTTTCGTAAGCGAGCCCGGGCTTTTTCCAGCTGTTCAATGGCCCCCTCACGTAGTTCTTCTGAATTTTGAATTGTTTTCAAGATCCTCTGTTTTCGATTATCTAATAAATCACTTAATGAAAGTAGATTGTCTTTCCATTCATTTCAAAACTTCGACGATCCCTTCCCGAACCAAACATGAATCTTTCGATTCATTTGGCTCTCACGCTCAATTATTGCAATTATTTCTGAGAAATTCCCATATATCTTTTTGAATGTAATGAGCCTATCCTCTTTTCTCTATTCATATTCCACAAAGAAAAAGAAAAAAATATGGATCATTAATCCAAGACCCGAATATTCGGAGGACTCTTCTGACCAAACAAACAATTGTCAGCAAAGTTGTTTCTTTTTTTTTCTTGAAATCCAAAAAAATTTTCTTACTTTATACATAACATAGGTCATCGATTCAGCATTGGATAAAAAAGAAAAAATGAGGGTGAAATCCTCATTTTTTTAGTTTTTTACAAAAAAATTCTAATATTCTATTAAAATAGAAAATAATAAAAAAGGGGGGGTTCAAATCATTTTATCGACATGAGTGTTCTATATCGAAAAAAAAGCCCAACTATTTGAAACGATTTATGTATTAACTATGTATTAACATAGTAGTAGAAAGAGTACCATGCTACGTCTGGACTTCAAACGTTTTAACCATGTTAATAGTCCCACATTATTGGTTGATAGAGAATCAAAGTTGATTTACCAATGAATCACGAAATGCTATGGTTCTTCAATATGATTTCTTCATTTTGTCAGAAGTAATTCGCGGGATCATGCACCTTTTCGTAGTTATAACTAGAAAAGTACAGTTGGTTGTATCCAACTTATTCTTGAAATAAACAACTCGCACACACTCCCTTTCCAAAAAAAATCAATACACCAAGCACTACGCTTAGATTTATTGGATTTGTTGCTAAAATATCGGTATTAAATCCGAAACTCTCGGCGGATGGCCAGTAACCCAAAGAAATGAAAGAATCGGTTACATTTTTCATATGATCTCCTTTTATAGATAAAACTAATTATCTATTTCTTTCTATTTTTTTTTATTTTATTAATTTCCTATTTCTATTCGAAATAGAGTAAAAAATATGTTGTAAGAATCCTAAAAAAAAAGTTCCATTCGAGATTGGACTAAGAAAGGGAAGGAAGAAGGCGAGTCAGTATGCTAATGCCTCATCCTCAAATCAATCCTTCCCATAGGTTATTGTCCCAACGAATAAGTAATTGTAGGAGTGAAAGCTTCGTATAATTCGAAAAAGCAAGAGCAGCAAGTCCAAGTAAATAAAATACGAAAAAAAATACGTAATTTTTTTAGGATTAAACAAAAGGATTCGCAAATAAA
>NW_026123917.1:25000-26622 GCF_025177605.1 Cucumis melo
TTATTTTTCAAATGATTCATATCGTCAAGTGTACCCATTCCAAATTTAAGTCCAATCAAATGATCTGCAGCTGCCAATATATCTCGCTGTAACAAAAATGTATTGTTCTCAGGTATATCAAGATTAAGTCTCTGGTTCAGATTTCGTCGACCAATCCTTCCTAATTCACATCTTTGTTGAAAGAATTTCTTTTGTAATTCCTTACATAAGGATTCAGAAAATACCGGATCTCCGCCTACACAAGAAAATTGTTGATAAAACTCCAAAATGGCATTTTCTTTTGATCTAATTTTTTTTTTCTCCTTATCATTCAGGAAAGACAAAAAAATTTCAGGGTAGCAAACATTCTCGAGAATTTCTCTTAGATTCGAACCCATAGCTGATGATAGAACTAGAATAGATATTTTCTGTTTCCTACTCACACGAGCCCATATCCTTGCTTTTCGATCAATCTCTAATTCTAATCTTCCTCCCCAATCAGATATTATGGTGCCGGTATAGACCGAAATTCCGTTATGGTCCAATTCTGACCGGTAATAGATACCGGGGCTTTGCAATATTTGACTGATGACAATTCTGTATAGTCCATTTACTATAGAAGTTCCCAGGGAATTCATTAGAGGAATGTTTCCAATCAAAATTGTTTGTTCTTGCATATCCCTACGGGTTTTCCAAATTAATCCTGCGGATACGTATAATTCAGAAGAATATGTGAGTGATTCATATACAGCATCTCTTTCTTTTATCAATGGTTCTACCAATTTATATGTTTCCACAAATAATTGAAATTCAATTTCTTGATCTGTATCTTCAATTTTTGGAAACTTAGAAAGTTCTTCTGTTAAGCCAATGATCAATGAACCTACAAAACCCTTCAAATTGTATCTGATTAAACGCAGGTATTGTAGACATTCTCTCATTTCCACCCCCAAGCATTTTATTTATTTCCCATTTATAAAAAAAATCCCATTATTTGCTTAAAATGGATCGATCTAGCAATGATGGAATTTATATTATGTTTACTGAATCACATGAAATTTTACCTAACTTCATAGGTGTAATAGATGTAATGCATGAAATACATATGAACGTAGGAAATAAAGAGACTTTGATACTCAAATTAAATTGGAATTTGCAACAACTACAAATGAATTGGTAAAATTCTATTTAGAATTATGGAGTTTTGTATAAAATATCTATATCAAAACAAAAGTGAGTCAATTTCTACCATTATTTATGATATTCCAATCGGATTGGGTACTATAAATAGATTCGGGATTTGATCTGAAGAAACAATATAGAAATTTTTTTTATTTAACAACATGGAACTTTTTCGTAGATTTCACTGTTAAAAAAAATTCGCATAGAAGAGAGATATTTTACCTATACCTATATTTTTTTTAGTAGAATTCGTAGAATGCGATTGAAGTATGTATAAGGACTTGTATTTATTAATAAACATGTGCAGATATATATATATAGTTAGTTATATATATCGCCTCCTTTATTACAGTTCTATGGGGAACATCACATGTCGTACTCTATCAAAAATTTATATTTTTCTATTTAATGATAATGAAAAAAAAATTCTAAAAACAGAATTCCGAACATTTCCTATAAAC
>NW_026123918.1:2500-5000 GCF_025177605.1 Cucumis melo
GTAGCATATTTTTATGCGGGTCTTAGCAAAAAAGGATTAAGTTATTTCGGTAAATACATTCAACCAACTCCAATCCTTTTACCCATTAACATCTTAGAAGATTTCACAAAACCCTTATCACTTAGTTTTCGACTTTTCGGAAATATATTAGCTGATGAATTAGTAGTTGTTGTTCTTGTTTCTTTAGTACCTTTAGTAGTTCCTATACCTGTTATGTTCCTTGGATTATTTACAAGTGGTATTCAAGCTCTTATTTTTGCAACTTTAGCTGCAGCTTATATAGGCGAATCCATGGAGGGTCATCATTGATTAGTTTTCTAAATACTCTTTTTTTTAGCTTAGACCAAGGCAATGTATACATGGCTCAAGATAATCTACTTAGGGAACATAAATATACAAATAATCAAAAAATAAGGAAGGTATATACTATCTAGGGAGTAAGACTAGAAAGATTACGATATTCGGGAATTAAAAAAAAAGGAAAGAGATCTAAAAGATCTTTTTCCTCTCAACGATTGAACAAAAAAAAATTACATGAACTTAGATTAATAAAATATTGATATTTCTATGCAAGGATTTGGACTAATGAATTCGTTCATTTAGATTGATTGTCTCCATGTGGGATAATTCTAAAAAGAAAGGGTTTCCAAAAAACGAGAAAAAAGGATTGGGTAGGGTAGAGTAGAGGAGAGTGGAGTCAACTAGATGTATTGAATCGAATTGCTATAAGACAACCCTTGTGGATATTTCGAAGAATGATTCTCAAATTCGATGGAATCCAAGATATGAATAATTGGTTTACGTTAGGTAAGAAACACATGTATATGTTATATTAGATATTAACTAGTTATATAGGAACTAAAGATATATCTAATCCGCCCTACTACTGTGAATTTAGATAGGGCTTACAATGGAAGTCCTTCTGTTTCGGCTGTAATGTAATTTTGAATTCAATATTGAATGAATAGAGAGATTAAATCAAGAAAAACAATGAAGAATTCAAAGAATGCTTTAAAAGAAATGGAAGAACAAAAGTCGTATGGATTCACAAAAACTACGTGGATGGATAGGAACTAAAAAAGAGAGATTGAAGTAGTTTGGACGATTCAATAATATTATTACTTCAATTCGTAATTTTTAGTTGGATAAATCTTAGTGATGGAATAATAAGTTATAATTCATTGGTTGATTGTATCATTAACCATTTCTTTCTTTTGGTGTGAGGAACTTATCATGAATCCACTGATTTCTGCCGCTTCCGTTATTGCTGCTGGGTTGGCCGTCGGGCTTGCTTCTATTGGACCTGGGATTGGTCAAGGTACTGCTGCGGGCCAAGCTGTAGAAGGGATCGCGAGACAACCCGAGGCGGAGGGAAAAATCCGAGGTACTTTATTGCTTAGTCTGGCTTTTATGGAAGCTTTAACAATTTATGGACTAGTTGTAGCATTAGCACTTTTATTTGCGAATCCTTTTGTTTAATCCTAAAAAAATTACGTATTTTTTTTCGTATTTTATTTACTTGGACTTGCTGCTCTTGCTTTTTCGAATTATACGAAGCTTTCACTCCTACAATTACTTATTCGTTGGGACAATAACCTATGGGAAGGATTGATTTGAGGATGAGGCATTAGCATACTGACTCGCCTTCTTCCTTCCCTTTCTTAGTCCAATCTCGAATGGAACTTTTTTTTTAGGATTCTTACAACATATTTTTTACTCTATTTCGAATAGAAATAGGAAATTAATAAAATAAAAAAAAATAGAAAGAAATAGATAATTAGTTTTATCTATAAAAGGAGATCATATGAAAAATGTAACCGATTCTTTCATTTCTTTGGGTTACTGGCCATCCGCCGAGAGTTTCGGATTTAATACCGATATTTTAGCAACAAATCCAATAAATCTAAGCGTAGTGCTTGGTGTATTGATTTTTTTTGGAAAGGGAGTGTGTGCGAGTTGTTTATTTCAAGAATAAGTTGGATACAACCAACTGTACTTTTCTAGTTATAACTACGAAAAGGTGCATGATCCCGCGAATTACTTCTGACAAAATGAAGAAATCATATTGAAGAACCATAGCATTTCGTGATTCATTGGTAAATCAACTTTGATTCTCTATCAACCAATAATGTGGGACTATTAACATGGTTAAAACGTTTGAAGTCCAGACGTAGCATGGTACTCTTTCTACTACTATGTTAATACATAGTTAATACATAAATCGTTTCAAATAGTTGGGCTTTTTTTTCGATATAGAACACTCATGTCGATAAAATGATTTGAACCCCCCCTTTTTTATTATTTTCTATTTTAATAGAATATTAGAATTTTTTTGTAAAAAACTAAAAAAATGAGGATTTCACCCTCATTTTTTCTTTTTTATCCAATGCTGAATCGATGACCTATGTTATGTATAAAGTAAGAAAATTTTTTTGGATTTCAAGAAAAAAAAAGAAACAACTTTGCTGACAATTGTTTGTTTGGTCAGAAGAGTCCTCCG
>NW_026123918.1:7500-15000 GCF_025177605.1 Cucumis melo
AATATCATAAATATCTTAATATTTGGAATTTGAATATCCTTTCTACTAATATCTTATCTTCAAATAAAACAGAATTGAATTATTAGTTTATTTATATAATAAATCTAAAACTAGAGTTACAATTAATATTAAAACTAATTTATAAATTACTATTAATAAATAAGCGTCTCTTATTCAAATCATTCAAAATCTTTCCTTTCTTGACATGATATAGAAAATTTAAAACTAAAAAAAAATATATGAAAAAAAATTGCGTCCAATAGGATTTGAACCTATACCAAAGGTTTAGAAGACCTATGTCCTATCCATTAGACAATGGACGCTTTTGATTCCAATTTTTTTTTTCGTATTTTCACCTCTCTTGTTCGTAAAAAAAATGTGTGAGAATTCCGGAAATTGCATATTGAATTCAATGATGCATTACATTAACTAATACATTAGTTAAAATTTAGTTAAAATTAAGTAAATTGAAAATTTTTATTTGAGTAATTCCATTATTAATTAATTTCTATTTATAATATATATAAATTATAAGATAAGAATATTATAAGATAAGATAAGCGGATAGCGGGAATCGAACCCGCATCGTTAGCTTGGAAGGCTAGGGGTTATAGTCGACGTTGATTCATCATTTTGAACTGAACGTCTCTAATTCAAAACCGAACGTGAAACTTTGGTTTCATTCGGCTCCTTTATGGAAGATGGATAAATTCCTAAATTTATAAGATGTAAACAAAAAAAAATACCATCCATAACATCTATGTCAGCCTTTCCGTCTGAATGCATTCAAAAGGACCCGCTTTATAGATGATCCCTATACAAGAGGAGATTATAACAATCTTTCCAGTTATTTATTTCGTTCCCTATTTCTATTTAATATAATCCTTAGGAAAAGTATTTTGTTTCCGCCGAGCTAAAAAAACGATGTCGACGTCTCTAGTAAACCAAAGACATTGTTTAATAGCTATTTTGTTTTGCTTCAATCTCCCTTATACAAAGAAAAAATTGAAGATTTAGTTACGATTAGAAAAAATTCCACCTTTATCCATGGATCCCTTATTCCTTCAATTGGAAGTATTGATCCAATTCAATAAAATTATGTTTCGTAATTTCATGATCCAATTTTTTCAATTTAGAACATATTTTTGGATACAAATCACGAGAATTTTTATTTTTCCTCGAATCTTTCATCGAGAGGTAAAGGATTAAATCCTTTTAAGAAATAAAGTTTTTGATCGGAATATTAATCAACCCGAAGGATCCCTTAACTATTAAGGGATTAATAGAACGAATCGCACTTTTACCACTAAACTATATCCGCTACAATGCAATTATTGTATATAAATGGACCTTTTGTCGAAGACGAAAATAAGTCGTATTAATAAGTAATAAAAAGATCGGATCAGAAAATAATCATGAAAATTTGAGCGTTGACGTATTTTCATCAGGGCCACTAATGAGATTAGGAAAAGAGGACTCGTTTTAATTAACTAATTAACAAGTTTTTTATTCTAGTAAAGTACTAAAAAATAATAATAAGAAATCGAACCTTGATTCTATATCATCTTTTTCTGTATCATAGGAATTGAAATAATAAATCTTCTTAGGATTCTTGTTGTTTCTATTTTTTTTTTTTTCAAAAACATTTTCAAATCAAATAAATAATTTGATCTACGATTTATTGGAACAAAAAAAGCCCGGCTAGGTACTGACCAGGCCAGGCCGTGGAACTAAAAATAAAAAGAAAAGGGCTTTTCGGATGAAATAAACTAAAAAAGGTACTTTCTTTTTATTTATAAATATTTTTATGAATCTTTAATATATTGGTATTATTTATATATTAGGATTGAAGATATCTCTTCTTTTGAGCCCTTATCTAATGAAATCTAATTTATCTAAATGGAATTCCTAATAAAAAAAAGTTTTTATCGATTTGATAGATATCCATCGATATATCTAGATAATTATCTATATCAATATAATGAAATTATATATCTATAAAGGGGTAGATAAAGATAATAAAGAGAGATAAAGAAGGGCTTTTTTCAAGCCTTTATTTTCTATTTTTTATACAATGTATCATAGTAATTATCCTTTTTCAATTTGGGGAGAGATGGCTGAGTGGACTAAAGCGTCGGATTGCTAATCCGTTGTACGATTTTTTTGTACCGAGGGTTCGAATCCCTCTCTTTCCGTTTCTGTCAATTACTTGGTATTTTTTTATAGTTGAGGAAAGATGTGGAATAGATAAAATGTTAAGAACATTTCAAAATCAAGCAAGGAAAAAAAATCTGATTTTGTTATTCTTCACGCCCCGGATTACGTCCCGGGTCATTAGATAGGAATCCGAAAATGAAGAGAGAAACAAAGAATATTACTACTGTATAAACAAATAGTTTGAGAGTAAGCATTACACAATCTCCAAGATCATTTTTTTTTTAAGAGAATAGATTCTCTATTTTAATCTGGTTTGACACCAAGAAATGCAGTGAAGTTATTTCTATAAATAGGAAAAAATTTTAAGAGTTGAGTCCTTGATTACTCAAAATTGGATTTCATACCCACAATTCTATATTGTGGGGGACTCGAAGAGGGTCGTTCAAAGGAAAAAAGTAAGAATAAGAAAATGAGAGTGATCCAGATTTATCATAGCTATAGAATAATTTCAATATTGGATTCAACTTAAAGCTTCAGACTGTATGTACAACTTATCTGATCTTATAACTAGTTAGAATCTTTTTTTTTTTTTTTCTAGTAAATCATGAATTTGTCTCGGACAGTATTAAAAATATTATCGAAAGCTTACAGCAGCTTGCCAAACAAAAGCTAATAGAAAAAAGAATAGAGGTATTACTGGCATAACATCTACTATTGGATTCAAAAAAGCGTAGGCCTCGGGCAATTTGGCGACGAAAAAACTACTTGAATAAAGGAAAGAATTAAGACAGATACCGATGAAACTTAAGATATTAAGCATAACAATTTTTTTTTCTTTGTTCTTGAAGATAATTGTATTTCTTTTGATTTGATTGAGTTATTAATCCCCTATTATTGCTATGATATAAGGGATAAGGGAAAAATTAATAACATAAAGTAGGTCAAAAAACCTTTCTTTGATTTGAACTCAGCCAATCAAAAATCCTTCAATTCTCAAATAAAACGAGAATAGAAGAAATCCTACTTTCATACAATATCTTAATGGAATTATATGTAATGATCAATAAATTGAGTTTAATTGGATCTATAAACGTATCAAAATCTGAGCAACAATCTAATTTATTCTATAAATATTTGTACTGGAATTGACGACTAAGCACTACCAATATTAGTGTTTATTAGTGTTGAATATAAATGGGGCGTGGCCAAGTGGTAAGGCAACGGGTTTTGGTCCCGCTATTCGGAGGTTCGAATCCTTCCGTCCCAGAGTATGCGTATTATTATTATATATAATAATAGTATATTATAAGATATATGGAAAAATATTCGATATCAGACTATAGATTGCCGTTTTAAACAACCTTATGCTTAAGAGTCTAAATATAGATCGAATGTGATTGTTCTTTATTATTTTCTTATAATGATGCATTTCAGAAATGCGAAAGCCTCTATTATTCTCTATCTCTTAAATGGTTTGTGAAACCCGAGTATTTTTTTTCTGTGGATTTCTGAATTATAAACACGAAGGTCTTGTGTTTTTGGCACTAATGGAATTGAATTAATGGTCTTAAGAAACTTAAGACCTATTTAGGGTTTAGGGTACTAAATTTTAGAGTCAAATAAAAAAAAATAGGTAGGAACAATCGTTTACTCTAGATCTGTTTGACTTTCGCCTTATACAAGATAGTCTAGCACCTCCGAAACTAGTCCAGTCCCCCGTAGGATCCTTTTTTTATTTATGATGCATCTACTCGATCTAATTGGGGGTAGATAGGAGTTAATCCATAACGGAAGATATCAATTTGAATATCTGCCCGAATCTGATTAACAAAGAATCAAGTTACATATGTAACATATTATGTATTTCTTTTCACCTCATTTTTTCGTATGTTTGTCTGTAATGAATAATTGTAAATCCAAGTAACAATTCATACATCTTTTTCACTTTATTTTAAGGAAAGATTATTGAGTCTCTTAAGTTAAATAAACTAGGCAGAAAATGCTGATATGTATGTATTGTTATTATCTATTTTTATCGTTTTATTTCTTTTTTTTTTTTTTATTTTAGATCTATCTAATTGATGGGTTAATCCCGAATATACATTTATTTATCATAATCAAATGTAATAAATCCTTTACAAAAATTTATTCAAATAATATTATAATATAATATTTAGGTAGTAAATTTTCAATCAAGTAAATCTTTTTAATTATTTCTTATGAGTCCTTGGTACTCGAAGAAGTGTTAAACTCGTGAATCCATTCTATGAAGAAATTGAAAAATGGAGATTCTTAATTATTCGTAATTAATTATTTCTTAATTGATTTTATAGAAATTTCAAAAAATCTCTCTCTATCTAGAAAATATCTATATATAGAGAAATAAATATTGCACTCATACAAAAAAATGTTATTGATACAATATATACAATAAAATATGGGTTTCAATAAATTGAAGTATTGCTAAGACTTTTTCAAAAACTACCCATGTCATAAGAGTATAGATTACTATGGACCAACTAACCCAATGACTATACATGATTCCATAAATGAATCAATTACATACCAGTTCCAAGAAATTAGAGGTTATGGTAAAACTTCGTTTAAAACGATGTGGTAGAAAGCAACGTGCGACTTGAAGGACATGATCCACTGTGGATTCTTACACCCACCATTTTATATTATATAGGAATGAAGATGCTCTTGACTCGACATAGTTTGTTCGGTTGCACTCGAGCTCTTTTTTTTTTTTAGGGTTTTTGATGTAAATAGTACATGATGGAGCTCGAGTAGAAAGTATTGATTCATTTATCAAGGGCAGAGATCTAGGGTTAGTGTCAATCAATAAGTTAAAACTACTTCGTAAGTATAGGTTCGGTATACAAATCGAAAGGATCCAATTCGAACAAGTTTCAAATTCAAACATCAAATTGGATTAAAAGTGTATCACACGAGAATCCATTATTTATATGATTCTTTGATAAAAAGGAAATCAAAAAAAATGGTATGTTGCTACCATTTTGAAACGATTAAAGATCACCGAAGTAATGTCTAAACCCAATGATTCAAGGAAAGGATAAAGGATCCCGGAACAAGTAAAAATCTTTTTCAATTGTCTCAATAACTAAACTAGATCAGAATGAAGAATCGAAATAGATTCTAACGGAGACAGGCAAAAATAAAGAGGTTAGAGACCGCTCAATAAATGAAATGCTTAAGCTTAAGGGTTTTTTTCCTTTGCGTGAGAGTTATCCAACTTGAGTTATGGGGATAAGAATGAGTTTTTTTTTTCAAAAGAAAAACAAAAGAATAAGAAAAAAATTTTTAAATCATAGTCTAATTGATTTAATAATCTATAGATCTATTTGACATTAATTAGAATTCTATACATAACTTTGAATTTCCTCGAGCCGTACGAGGAGAAAACTTCTTATACGGTTCTGGGGGGGGTACTTAAAATTTACATCTATCCCAATGAGCCGTTTATCGAATCATTGCAATTGATGTTCGATGCCGAAGAGAAGGAAGAGATCTTCGTAAAGTGGGTTTTTATGATCCGATAAAGAATCAAACCTATTTAAATGTTCCTGCTATTCTATATTTCCTTGAAAAGGGTGCTCAACCTACAGGAACTGTTCATGATATTTTAAAGAAGGCAGGTGTTTTTACGGAACTTCACCTTAATCAATAACCGAAATTCCATTTTTATTAATGAAATAAAAAAACGAGGGTGTGATAACTTAACTTGTATATAGCTTTGACTAACCTTTTCTTTAGTATTTCCCCCTCTCTCTCTTGTTCTATTCATACTATACACTTATTACCTTAAAATTGCGTCTTCGCTAATGAAAAAATCGATTTTTATTTTATTGATATAAATTGATCTAAGATGAATAGAAAAAAAATATATCGGGTTTATTCAATCCACAAACCCGATATATTTTTTTCTACTTCTTCCTTAATTTCTTCTTTCGCCTACATCTTTTATGTCTATCTATGTTGATTATCTCTATAGTGCCAATCTAAGTACGTAGTTTTTTTTAATTCTTTTCTATTATTTTAATAGAATTTATTATTATTAGAATATTTTCTCTTATTCTATTTTGTTAACTTTATCTAGTTAAATATAGTTATTCAACTCAAATTGTTATTTCCATTTGTTTTTTATTCATTTATAATTCTTTTGTTTTGTCCATTATAGGCGTTTTTCATTATTCACATTAATATTGACAACAGTGTATCAAACAAATATAATCCGATTGTGTATAAATGAAGCTAGTTATCTCCCTTTCATGACCCTTGCTTTTCACGCACATGATGGTCTCATTGTATTTTTTGTGATACAAAAAATTACTTTTGTGTAAGTGATATAAGAAGTTTTTTTTATTGCAATATTTTGATTACGTCATCTAATTTCATTTCTTTTGTTATTTTGATTCCGATTGTATCTACACAGAAAAATTTTTCATATTTTGGGGTTGCTAACTCAATGGTAGAGTACTCGGCTTTTAAGTGCGGCTAGCATCTTTTACACATTTCTATGAAGTAACAGATTCGTCCATACTATCGGTAGAGTTTGTAAGACCGCGACTGATCCTGAAAGGAATGAATGGAAAAAGCAGCATGTCGTATTAATGGAAAATTCTAGTAATATTTTTACCTTACTAGATTAGGCCAAACTTGTTTGAATTCTTGATGCGGAAAAAAAAGTAAAGTCGGGTCGAATGAATAAATGGATAGGGCACTATGCTCCAATTATAGAGAAATAAAAAGTAACGGGCTTATGTTCTTAATTTGAATGATTCGCCGATCTAATTAGACGTTAAAACTATATTAGTGCTTGATGCGGGAAGGACTTTTCTTATGAGTGAGTTATCCATTTTTTTCTAAGTCCTAACTATTAGTTACTCTACGTTATGAGGTAGAGGGGAATGTGTAGAAGAAGCAGTATATTGATAAAGAGTTTTTTTCCAAAATCAAAAGAGCGATTGGGTTGAAAAAATAAAGGATTTCTAACCATCTTTTTTATCCTAAAATAGAAACCAATTAGATGACAAAAGAAAAGAGAGGATAGAGAGTCCGTTGATAAGTCTTACCTATTTACGAGGTATCTATTATTATTCTTTATTTTACTGTAATACCTTGTTTTGACTGTATCGCACTATGTATCATTTGATAACCCAATAAATCCCATTATCGTATCCCCAGTTCAAATGAAATTTTAAATGGCGGAATTTAAAGGATATTTAGAACTTGAGAAATCTCGGCAACGTGACTTCCTATACCCACTTATCTTTCGGGAGTATATTTACGCATTTTCTCATGATCATTTTTTAAATGGAT
>NW_026123918.1:25000-28072 GCF_025177605.1 Cucumis melo
GAACAGTGATTCGATTGATGATAAAGAAAGAGAATTCTTGATTCAGTTCTCCACCTTAACGACAGAAAAAAGGATTGATCAAATTCTATTGAGTCTGACTCATAGTGATCATTTATCAAAGAATGACTCTGGTTATCAAATGATTGAACAACCGGGAGTAATTTACTTACGATACTTAGTTGACATTCATAAAAAGTATCTAATGAATTATGAGTTCAATACATCCTGTTTAGCAGAAAGACGGACATTCCTTGCTCATTATCAGACAATCACTTATTCACAAACCTCGTGTGGGGCTAATAGTTTTCATTTCCCATCTCATGGAAAACCCTTTTCGCTCCGCTTATTAGCCCTCCCCCCCTCTAGGGGTATTTTAGTGATAGGTTCTATAGGAACTGGACGATCCTATTTGGTCAAATACCTAGCGACAAACTCCTATCTTCCTTTCGTTACAGTATTTCTGAACAAGTTGCTGGATAAGAAGCCTAAGGGTTTTCTTATTGATGATAGTGACGATATTGATGATAGTGACGATATTGATGATAGTGGCGATATTGATGATAGTGACGATATCGACCGTGACCTTGATACGGAGCTGGAGCTTCTAACTATGATGAATGCGCTAACTAAGGATATGATGCTGGAAATAGACCGATTTTATATCACCCTTCAATTCGAATTAGCAAAAGCAATGTCTCCTTGCATAATATGGATTCCAAACATTCATAATCTGTATGTGACTGAGTCGAATTACTTATCCCTTGGTCTATTAGTGAACTATCTCTCCAGGGATTTTGAAAGATGTTCCACTACAAATATTCTTGTTATTGCTTCGACCCATATTCCCCAAAAAGTGGATCCCGCTCTAATAGCTCCGAATAAATTGAATACATGCATTAAAATACGAAGGCTTCTTATTCCACAACAACGAAAGCACTTTTTCACTCTTTCATATACTAGGGGATTTCGCTTGGAAAAGAAAATGTTCCATACTAATGGATTCGGTTCCATAACCATGGGTTCCAATGTACGAGATCTTGTAGCACTTACCAATGAGGCCCTATCGATTAGTATTACGCAGAAGAAATCAATTATAGACACTAATATAATTCAATCTGCTCTTCATAGACAAACTTGGGATTTGCTATCCCAGGTAAGATCGTTTCAGGATCATGCGATCCTTTTCTATCAGATAGGAAGGGCTGTTGCACAAAATGTACTTCTAAGTAATTGCTCCATAGATCCTATATCTATCTATATGAAGAAGAAATCATGTAACGAAGGGGGTTCTTATTTGTACAACTGGTACTTCGAACTTCAAACGAGCATGAAGAAATTAATGATACTTCTTTATGTTTTGATTTGTTCTGCCGGATTGGTCGTTCAAGACCTTTGGTCTCTACCCGGACCCGATGAAAAAAATGGGATCTATGGACTCGTTGAGAATGATTCTGATCTAGTTCATGGCCTATTAGAAGTAGAAGGCGCTCTGTTGGGATCCTCACGGACAGAAAAAGATTGCAGTCGATTTGATAATGATCGAGTGACATTGCTTCTTCGGCCCGAACCCAGGAATCCCTTAGATATGATACAAAATGGATCTTGTTCTATCGTTGATCAGAGATTTCTCTATCAACAATACGAATCGGAGTTTGAAGAAGGGGAAGGAGTCCTCGACCCGCAACAGATAGAGATAGAGGAGGATTTCTTCAATTACATAGTTTGGGCTCCTAGAATATGGCGCCCTTGGGGCTTTCTATTTGATTGTATCAAAAGGCTCAATGAATTGGGATTTCCCTATTGGGCTAGGTCATTTCGGGGCAAGCGGATCATTTATGATAAAGAGGATGAGCTTCAAGAGAATGATTTGGAGTTCTTGCAGAGTGGAACCGTGCAGTACCAGACACGAGATAGATCTTCCAAAGAACAAGGCTTTTTTCGAATAAGCCAATTCATTTGGGATCCTGCAGATCCACTCTTTTTCCTATTCAAAGATCATCCTTTTGTCTCTGTGTTTTCACATCGAGAATTCTTTGGAGATGAAGAGATGTCAAAGTGGCTGCTTCCTTCCCCAATATATTGGTCTATATCTCTACATAAACCCTTGTTTATCAAGAATACGCAAGAAAAGTACTTCGGATTGTTGATTCATCGCCAGAGATGGCTTAGAACCAATAGTTCATTATCTAATGGATTTTTCCGTTCTAATACTCCATCCGAGAGTTATCAGTATTTATCAAATCTGTTCCTATCTAAGGGAACACTATTGGATCAAATGACAAAGACATTGTTGAGAAAAAGATGGCTTTTCCCGGATGAAATGGTTGTTGCTATCTGTTACAATAACGAATCATTGGTTTAACTGAATAACTAAATAAAATAGATAGACCCCTCTCTTCGTCTTAGGTCGACGGATCTTCTCCATTGAAAGATCCCCTATATGGATAATACACATTCCAGTTCAACGAGCCTAATTCTAATTGTTTTGTTCCGAAGCAAACCACGGGGCGGTTCGTCCTATTCAGATATTCACGACCAAGAAACACTGGATTCTCTTTGGGGTAGGCCCTGAAAGGAGAAGGAAGGCTGGAATGCCAACAGGCCTCTATTATTGAATTCACCCGACCCGATAGTACCCCATTTTTGGAACGTCCAGTGCCAAAGTCACTGAATGGGTAAGTCGCCAATCCCTAAAACGGACTATGTAATGTACTTTATCTGCTGGGTTACGGGTGGGCATTTTACCAGAGGTTTCTATTGTATCAATCTACCCTTGTTTAATTCCTGTTGAAGCATATACTCGGGGGGTGGGTGCAGGGCGGACGATTTCAAAGCGGACTCCCATTCATTAGATAGAGAAGATCGCCAAGATTTCGTGATCCGCTGCCGAACTTATTCCTTCCAATTCAACGGGCATTCTCAACATTATGCCTTGAAGAGGACTCGAACCTCCACGCTCTTTAGCACGAGATTTTGAGTCTCGCGTGTCTACCATTTCACCACCAAGGCATCTTGAAAGTGAATCATATTCCATGAATATGATATCTATCTAGTGTGATGTATGGAATATAT
>NW_026123919.1:0-28014 GCF_025177605.1 Cucumis melo
GAGGACTTCAACCCACACTCCTGGCATGCTCCCTGACACGTTTTCCGGAGGTATAGGTCGGGAAGCGAGCTCGTTGGAGGGAGAACTGTGGTGCGACCCAAAACGGTCCAAAAGATGGCCGAAGCTTCCAACGAGTGGCGAACGCTCGTCCGGTGTCAGAAACCACTGGAAATGCACTTGCAGCGAAGGAAACGGGCTGAGCTCGAGGACTTCCGGTGCTCGTCCCAAGAAAACGCGAGCGGGAATGCCCCGGACTCAGTTTTCTCGTCCTGGGGTAAAAAAGCGGTCCCCCGACGGTTTCTTCCCTTTGCTCCGTATTGGTCATAAGTCTTTCGATCTTCGGGTCTCCGTGCTCCGAGGACTTCAACCCACACTCCTGGCATGCTCCCTGACACGTTTTCCGGAGGTATAGGTCGGGAAGCGAGCTCGTTGGAGGGAGAACTGTGGTGCGACCCAAAACGGTCCAAAAGATGGCCGAAGCTTCCAACGAGTGGCGAACGCTCGTCCGGTGTCAGAAACCACTGAAATGCACTTGCAGCGAAGGAAACGGGCTGAGCTCGAGGACTTCCGGTGCTCGTCCCAAGAAAACGCGAGCGGGAATGCCCCGGACTCAGTTTTCTCGTCCTGGGGTAAAAAGCGGTCCCCCCGACGGTTTCTTCCCTTTGCTCCGTATTGGTCATAAGTCTTTCGATCTTCGGGTCTCGTGCTCCGAGGACTTCAACCCACACTCCTGGCATGCTCCCTGACACGTCTTTCCGGAGGTATAGGTCGGGAAGCGAGCTCGTTGGAGGGAGAACTGTGGTGCGACCCAAAACGGTCCAAAAGATGGCCGAAGCTTCCAACGAGTGGCGAACGCTCGTCCGGTGTCAGAAACCACTGGAAATGCACTTGCAGCGAAGGAAACGGGCTGAGCTCGAGGACTTCCGGTGCTCGTCCCAAGAAAACGCGAGCGGGAATGCCCCGGACTCAGTTTTCTCGTCCTGGGGTAAAAAGCGGTCCCCCCGACGGTTTCTTCCCTTTGCTCCGTATTGGTCATAAGTCTTTCGATCTTCGGGTCTCGTGCTCCGAGGACTTCAACCCACACTCCTGGCATGCTCCCTGACACGTTTTTCCGGAGGTATAGGTCGGGAAGCGAGCTCGTTGGAGGGAGAACTGTGGTGCGACCCAAAACGGTCCAAAAGATGGCCGAAGCTTCCAACGAGTGGCGAACGCTCGTCCGGTGTCAGAAACCACTGGAAATGCACTTGCAGCGAAGGAAACGGGCTGAGCTCGAGGACTTCCGGTGCTCGTCCCAAGAAAACGCGAGCGGGAATGCCCCGGACTCAGTTTTCTCGTCCTGGGGTAAAAAGCGGTCCCCCGACGGTTTCTTCCCTTTGCTCCGTATTGGTCCATAAGTCTTTCGATCTTCGGGGTCTCGTGCTCCGAGGACTTCAACCCACACTCCTGGCATGCTCCCTGACACGTTTTCCGGAGGTATAGGTCGGGAAGCGAGCTCGTTGGAGGGAGAACTGTGGTGCGACCCAAAACGGTCCAAAAGATGGCCGAAGCTTCCAACGAGTGGCGAACGCTCGTCCGGTGTCAGAAACCACTGGAAATGCACTTGCAGCGAAGGAAACGGGCTGAGCTCGAGGACTTCCGGTGCTCGTCCCAAGAAAACGCGAGCGGGAATGCCCCGGACTCAGTTTTCTCGTCCTGGGGTAAAAAGCGGTCCCCCGACGGTTTCTTCCCTTTGCTCCGTATTGGTCATAAGTCTTTCGATCTTCGGGTCTCGTGCTCCGAGGACTTCAACCCACACTCCTGGCATGCTCCCTGACACGTTTTTCCGGAGGTATAGGTCGGGAAGCGAGCTCGTTGGAGGGAGAACTGTTGTGCGACCCAAAACGGTCCAAAAGATGGCCGAAGCTTCCAACGAGTGGCGAACGCTCGTCCGGTGTCAGAAACCACTGGAAATGCACTTGCAGCGAAGGAAACGGGCTGAGCTCGAGGACTTCCGGTGCTCGTCCCAAGAAAACGCGAGCGGGAATGCCCCGGACTCAGTTTTCTCGTCCTGGGGTAAAAAGCGGTCCCCCGACGGTTTCTTCCCTTTGCTCCGTATTGGTCATAAGTCTTTCGATCCTCGGGTCTCGTGCTCCGAGGACTTCAACCCACACTCCTGGCATGCTCCCTGACACGTTTTCCGGAGGTATAGGTCGGGAAGCGAGCTCGTTGGAGGGAGAACTGTTGTGCGACCCAAAACGGTCCAAAAGATGGCCGAAGCTTCCAACGAGTGGCGAACGCTCGTCCGGTGTCAGA
Source organism: Cucumis melo (assembly GCF_025177605.1). Classification (NCBI taxonomy): domain Eukaryota; kingdom Viridiplantae; phylum Streptophyta; class Magnoliopsida; order Cucurbitales; family Cucurbitaceae; genus Cucumis; species Cucumis melo. The sequence goes on from NW_026123919.1 coordinate 2,293, forward strand.
AACCACTGGAAATGCACTTGCAGCGAAGGAAACGGGCTGAGCTCGAGGACTTCCGGTGCTCGTCCCAAGAAAACGCGAGCGGGAATGCCCCGGACTCAGTTTTCTCGTCCTGGGGTAAAAAGCGGTCCCCCGACGGTTTCTTCCCCTTTGCTCCGTATTGGTCATAAGTCTTTCGATCTTCGGGTCTCCGTGCTCCGAGGACTTCAACCCACACTCCTGCATGCTCCCTGACACGTTTTCCGGAGGTATAGGTCGGGAAGCGAGCTCGTTGGAGGGAGAACTGTGGTGCGACCCAAAACGTCCAAAAGATGGCCGAAGCTTCCAACGAGTGGCGAACGCTCGTCCCGGTGTCAGAAACCACTGGAAATGCACTTGCAGCGAAGGAAACGGGCTGAGCTCGAGGACTTCCGGTGCTCGTCCCAAGAAAACGCGAGCGGAATGCCCCGGACTCAGTTTTCTCGTCCTGGGGTAAAAAGCGGTCCCCCGACGGTTTCTTCCCTTTGCTCCGTATTGGTCATAAGTCTTTCGATCTTCGGGTCTCGTGCTCCGAGGACTTCAAACCCACACTCCTGGCATGCTCCCTGACACGTTTTTCGGAGGTATAGGTCGGGAAGCGAGCTCGTTGGAGGGAGAACTGTGGTACGACCCAAAACGGTCCAAAAGATGGCCGAAGCTTCCAACGAGTGGCGAACGCTCGTCCGGTGTCAGAAACCACTGGAAATGCACTTGCAGCGAAGGAAACGGGCTGAGCTCGAGGACTTCCGGTGCTCGTCCCAAGAAAACGCGAGCGGGAATGCCCCGGACTCAGTTTTCTCGTCCTGGGGTAAAAAGCGGTCCCCCCGACGGTTTCTTCCCTTTGCTCCGTATTGGTCATAAGTCTTTCGATCTTCGGGTCTCGTGCTCCGAGGACTTCAACCCACACTCCTGGCATGCTCCCCTGACACGTTTTCCGGAGGTATAGGTCGGGAAGCGAGCTCGTTGGAGGGAGAACTGTGGTGCGACCCAAAACGGTCCAAAAGATGGCCGAAGCTTCCAACGAGTGGCGAACGCTCGTCCGGTGTCAGAAACCACTGGAAATGCACTTGCAGCGAAGGAAACGGGCTGAGCTCGAGGACTTCCGGTGCTCGTCCCAAGAAAACGCGAGCGGGAATGCCCCGGACTCAGTTTTCTCGTCCTGGGGTAAAAAAGCGGTCCCCCGACGGTTTCTTCCCTTTGCTCCGTATTGGTCATAAGTCTTTCGATCTTCGGGTCTCGTGCTCCGAGGACTTCAACCCACACTCCTGGCATGCTCCCTGACACGTTTTCCGGAGGTATAGGTCGGGAAGCGAGCTCGTTGGAGGGAGAACTGTGGTGCGACCCAAAACGGTCCAAAAGATGGCCGAAGCTTCCAACGAGTGGCGAACGCTCGTCCGGTGTCAGAAACCACTGGAAATGCACTTGCAGCGAAGGAAACGGGCTGAGCTCGAGGACTTCCGGTGCTCGTCCCAAGAAAACGCGAGCGGGAATGCCCCGGACTCAGTTTTCTCGTCCTGGGGTAAAAAGCGGTCCCCCGACGGTTTCTTCCCTTTGCTCCGTATTGGTCATAAGTCTTTCGATCTTCGGGTCTCGTGCTCCGAGGACTTCAACCCACACTCCTGGCATGCTCCCTGACACGTTTTCCGGAGGTATAGGTCGGGAAGCGAGCTCGTTGGAGGGAGAACTGTGGTGCGACCCAAAACGGTCCAAAAGATGGCCGAAGCTTCCAACGAGTGGCGAACGCTCGTCCGGTGTCAGAAACCACTGGAAATGCACTTGCAGCGAAGGAAACGGGCTGAGCTCGAGGACTTCCGGTGCTCGTCCCAAGAAAACGCGAGCGGGAATGCCCCGGACTCAGTTTTCTCGTCCTGGGGTAAAAAGCGGTCCCCCGACGGTTTCTTCCCTTTGCTCCGTATTGGTCATAAGTCTTTCGATCTTCGGGTCTCGTGCTCCGAGGACTTCAACCCACACTCCTGGCATGCTCCCTGACACGTTTTCCGGAGGTATAGGTCGGGAAGCGAGCTCGTTGGAGGGAGAACTGTGGTGCGACCCAAAACGGTCCAAAAGATGGCCGAAGCTTCCAACGAGTGGCGAACGCTCGTCCGGTGTCAGAAACCACTGGAAATGCACTTGCAGCGAAGGAAACGGGCTGAGCTCGAGGACTTCCGGTGCTCGTCCCAAGAAAACGCGAGCGGGAATGCCCCGGACTCAGTTTTCTCGTCCTGGGGTAAAAAGCGGTCCCCCGACGGTTTCTTCCCTTTGCTCCGTATTGGTCATAAGTCTTTCGATCTTCGGGTCTCGTGCTCCGAGGACTTCAACCCACACTCCTGGCATGCTCCCTGACACGTTTTCCGGAGGTATAGGTCGGGAAGCGAGCTCGTTGGAGGGAGAACTGTGGTGCGACCCAAAACGGTCCAAAAGATGGCCGAAGCTTCCAACGAGTGGCGAACGCTCGTCCGGTGTCAGAAACCACTGGAAATGCACTTGCAGCGAAGGAAACGGGCTGAGCTCGAGGACTTCCGGTGCTCGTCCCAAGAAAACGCGAGCGGGAATGCCCCGGACTCAGTTTTCTCGTCCTGGGGTAAAAAGCGGTCCCCCGACGGTTTCTTCCCTTTGCTCCGTATTGGTCATAAGTCTTTCGATCTTCGGGTCTCGTGCTCCGAGGACTTCAACCCACACTCCTGGCATGCTCCCTGACACGTTTTCCGGAGGTATAGGTCGGGAAGCGAGCTCGTTGGAGGGAGAACTGTTGTGCGACCCAAAACGGTCCAAAAGATGGCCGAAGCTTCCAACGAGTGGCGAACGCTCGTCCGGTGTCAGAAACCACTGGAAATGCACTTGCAGCGAAGGAAACGGGCTGAGCTCGAGGACTTCCGGTGCTCGTCCCAAGAAAACGCGAGCGGGAATGCCCCGGACTCAGTTTTCTCGTCCTGGGGTAAAAAGCGGTCCCCCGACGGTTTCTTCCCTTTGCTCCGTATTGGTCATAAGTCTTTCGATCTTCGGGTCTCGTGCTCCGAGGACTTCAACCCACACTCCTGGCATGCTCCCTGACACGTTTTCCGGAGGTATAGGTCGGGAAGCGAGCTCGTTGGAGGGAGAACTGTTGTGCGACCCAAAACGGTCCAAAAGATGGCCGAAGCTTCCAACGAGTGGCGAACGCTCGTCCGGTGTCAGAAACCACTGGAAATGCACTTGCAGCGAAGGAAACGGGCTGAGCTCGAGGACTTCCGGTGCTCGTCCCAAGAAAACGCGAGCGGGAATGCCCCGGACTCAGTTTTCTCGTCCTGGGGTAAAAAGCGGTCCCCCGACGGTTTCTTCCCTTTGCTCCGTATTGGTCATAAGTCTTTCGATCTTCTGGTCTCGTGCTCCGAGGACTTCAACCCACACTCCTGGCATGCTCCCTGACACGTTTTCCGGAGGTATAGGTCGGGAAGCGAGCTCGTTGGAGGGAGAACTGTGGTGCGACCCAAAACGGTCCAAAAGATGGCCGAAGCTTCCAACGAGTGGCGAACGCTCGTCCGGTGTCAGAAACCACTGGAAATGCACTTGCAGCGAAGGAAACGGGCTGAGCTCGAGGACTTCCGGTGCTCGTCCCAAGAAAACGCGAGCGGGAATGCCCCGGACTCAGTTTTCTCGTCCTGGGGTAAAAAGCGGTCCCCCGACGGTTTCTTCCCTTTGCTCCGTATTGGTCATAAGTCTTTCGATCTTCGGGTCTCGTGCTCCGAGGACTTCAACCCACACTCCTGGCATGCTCCCTGACACGTTTTCCGGAGGTATAGGTCGGGAAGCGAGCTCGTTGGAGGGAGAACTGTGGTGCGACCCAAAACGGTCCAAAAGATGGCCGAAGCTTCCAACGAGTGGCGAACGCTCGTCCGGTGTCAGAAACCACTGGAAATGCACTTGCAGCGAAGGAAACGGGCTGAGCTCGAGGACTTCCGGTGCTCGTCCCAAGAAAACGCGAGCGGGAATGCCCCGGACTCAGTTTTCTCGTCCTGGGGTAAAAAGCGGTCCCCCGACGGTTTCTTCCCTTTGCTCCGTATTGGTCATAAGTCTTTCGATCTTCGGGTCTCGTGCTCCGAGGACTTCAACCCACACTCCTGGCATGCTCCCTGACACGTTTTCCGGAGGTATAGGTCGGGAAGCGAGCTCGTTGGAGGGAGAACTGTGGTGCGACCCAAAACGGTCCAAAAGATGGCCGAAGCTTCCAACGAGTGGCGAACGCTCGTCCGGTGTCAGAAACCACTGGAAATGCACTTGCAGCGAAGGAAACGGGCTGAGCTCGAGGACTTCCGGTGCTCGTCCCAAGAAAACGCGAGCGGGAATGCCCCGGACTCAGTTTTCTCGTCCTGGGGTAAAAAGCGGTCCCCCGACGGTTTCTTCCCTTTGCTCCGTATTGGTCATAAGTCTTTCGATCTTCGGGTCTCGTGCTCCGAGGACTTCAACCCACACTCCTGGCATGCTCCCTGACACGTTTTCCGGAGGTATAGGTCGGGAAGCGAGCTCGTTGGAGGGAGAACTGTTGTGCGACCCAAAACGGTCCAAAAGATGGCCGAAGCTTCCAACGAGTGGCGAACGCTCGTCCGGTGTCAGAAACCACTGGAAATGCACTTGCAGCGAAGGAAACGGGCTGAGCTCGAGGACTTCCGGTGCTCGTCCCAAGAAAACGCGAGCGGGAATGCCCCGGACTCAGTTTTCTCGTCCTGGGGTAAAAAGCGGTCCCCCGACGGTTTCTTCCCTTTGCTCCGTATTGGTCATAAGTCTTTCGATCTTCGGGTCTCGTGCTCCGAGGACTTCAACCCACACTCCTGGCATGCTCCCTGACACGTTTTCCGGAGGTATAGGTCGGGAAGCGAGCTCGTTGGAGGGAGAACTGTTGTGCGACCCAAAACGGTCCAAAAGATGGCCGAAGCTTCCAACGAGTGGCGAACGCTCGTCCGGTGTCAGAAACCACTGGAAATGCACTTGCAGCGAAGGAAACGGGCTGAGCTCGAGGACTTCCGGTGCTCGTCCCAAGAAAACGCGAGCGGGAATGCCCCGGACTCAGTTTTCTCGTCCTGGGGTAAAAAGCGGTCCCCCGACGGTTTCTTCCCTTTGCTCCGTATTGGTCATAAGTCTTTCGATCTTCGGGTCTCGTGCTCCGAGGACTTCAACCCACACTCCTGGCATGCTCCCTGACACGTTTTCCGGAGGTATAGGTCGGGAAGCGAGCTCGTTGGAGGGAGAACTGTGGTGCGACCCAAAACGGTCCAAAAGATGGCCGAAGCTTCCAACGAGTGGCGAACGCTCGTCCGGTGTCAGAAACCACTGGAAATGCACTTGCAGCGAAGGAAACGGGCTGAGCTCGAGGACTTCCGGTGCTCGTCCCAAGAAAACGCGAGCGGGAATGCCCCGGACTCAGTTTTCTCGTCCTGGGGTAAAAAGCGGTCCCCCGACGGTTTCTTCCCTTTGCTCCGTATTGGTCATAAGTCTTTCGATCTTCGGGTCTCGTGCTCCGAGGACTTCAACCCACACTCCTGGCATGCTCCCTGACACGTTTTCCGGAGGTATAGGTCGGGAAGCGAGCTCGTTGGAGGGAGAACTGTGGTGCGACCCAAAACGGTCCAAAAGATGGCCGAAGCTTCCAACGAGTGGCGAACGCTCGTCCGGTGTCAGAAACCACTGGAAATGCACTTGCAGCGAAGGAAACGGGCTGAGCTCGAGGACTTCCGGTGCTCGTCCCAAGAAAACGCGAGCGGGAATGCCCCGGACTCAGTTTTCTCGTCCTGGGGTAAAAAGCGGTCCCCCGACGGTTTCTTCCATTTGCTCCGTATTGGTCATAGGTCTTTCGATCTTCGGGTCTCGTGCTCCGAGGACTTCAACCCACACTCCTGGCATGCTCCCTGACACGTTTTCCGGAGGTATAGGTCGGGAAGCGAGCTCGTTGGAGGGAGAACTGTGGTGCGACCCAAAACGGTCCAAAAGATGGCCGAAGCTTCCAACGAGTGGCGAACGCTCGTCCGGTGTCAGAAACCACTGGAAATGCACTTGCAGCGAAGGAAACGGGCTGAGCTCGAGGACTTCCGGTGCTCGTCCCAAGAAAACGCGAGCGGGAATGCCCCGGACTCAGTTTTCTCGTCCTGGGGTAAAAAGCGGTCCCCCGACGGTTTCTTCCCTTTGCTCCGTATTGGTCATAAGTCTTTCCATCTTCGGGTCTCGTGCTCCGAGGACTTCAACCCACACTCCTGGCATGCTCCCTGACACGTTTTCCGGAGGTATAGGTCGGGAAGCGAGCTCGTTGGAGGGAGAACTGTGGTGCGACCCAAAACGGTCCAAAAGATGGCCGAAGCTTCCAACGAGTGGCGAACGCTCGTCCGGTGTCAGAAACCACTGGAAATGCACTTGCAGCGAAGGAAACGGGCTGAGCTCGAGGACTTCCGGTGCTCGTCCCAAGAAAACGCGAGCGGGAATGCCCCGGACTCAGTTTTCTCGTCCTGGGGTAAAAAGCGGTCCCCCGACGGTTTCTTCCCTTTGCTCCGTATTGGTCATAAGTCTTTCGATCTTCGGGTCTCGTGCTCCGAGGACTTCAACCCACACTCCTGGCATGCTCCCTGACACGTTTTCCGGAGGTATAGGTCGGGAAGCGAGCTCGTTGGAGGGAGAACTGTGGTGCGACCCAAAACGGTCCAAAAGATGGCCGAAGCTTCCAACGAGTGGCGAACGCTCGTCCGGTGTCAGAAACCACTGGAAATGCACTTGCAGCGAAGGAAACGGGCTGAGCTCGAGGACTTCCGGTGCTCGTCCCAAGAAAACGCGAGCGGGAATGCCCCGGACTCAGTTTTCTCGTCCTGGGGTAAAAAGCGGTCCCCCGACGGTTTCTTCCCTTTGCTCCGTATTGGTCATAAGTCTTTCGATCTTCGGGTCTCGTGCTCCGAGGACTTCAACCCACACTCCTGGCATGCTCCCTGACACGTTTTCCGGAGGTATAGGTCGGGAAGCGAGCTCGTTGGAGGGAGAACTGTTGTGCGACCCAAAACGGTCCAAAAGATGGCCGAAGCTTCCAACGAGTGGCGAACGCTCGTCCGGTGTCAGAAACCACTGGAAATGCACTTGCAGCGAAGGAAACGGGCTGAGCTCGAGGACTTCCGGTGCTCGTCCCAAGAAAACGCGAGCGGGAATGCCCCGGACTCAGTTTTCTCGTCCTGGGGTAAAAAGCGGTCCCCCGACGGTTTCTTCCCTTTGCTCCGTATTGGTCATAAGTCTTTCGATCTTCGGGTCTCGTGCTCCGAGGACTTCAACCCACACTCCTGGCATGCTCCCTGACACGTTTTCCGGAGGTATAGGTCGGGAAGCGAGCTCGTTGGAGGGAGAACTGTTGTGCGACCCAAAACGGTCCAAAAGATGGCCGAAGCTTCCAACGAGTGGCGAACGCTCGTCCGGTGTCAGAAACCACTGGAAATGCACTTGCAGCGAAGGAAACGGGCTGAGCTCGAGGACTTCCGGTGCTCGTCCCAAGAAAACGCGAGCGGGAATGCCCCGGACTCAGTTTTCTCGTCCTGGGGTAAAAAGCGGTCCCCCGACGGTTTCTTCCCTTTGCTCCGTATTGGTCATAAGTCTTTCGATCTTCGGGTCTCGTGCTCCGAGGACTTCAACCCACACTCCTGGCATGCTCCCTGACACGTTTTCCGGAGGTATAGGTCGGGAAGCGAGCTCGTTGGAGGGAGAACTGTGGTGCGACCCAAAACGGTCCAAAAGATGGCCGAAGCTTCCAACGAGTGGCGAACGCTCGTCCGGTGTCAGAAACCACTGGAAATGCACTTGCAGCGAAGGAAACGGGCTGAGCTCGAGGACTTCCGGTGCTCGTCCCAAGAAAACGCGAGCGGGAATGCCCCGGACTCAGTTTTCTCGTCCTGGGGTAAAAAGCGGTCCCCCGACGGTTTCTTCCCTTTGCTCCGTATTGGTCATAAGTCTTTCGATCTTCGGGTCTCGTGCTCCGAGGACTTCAACCCACACTCCTGGCATGCTCCCTGACACGTTTTCCGGAGGTATAGGTCGGGAAGCGAGCTCGTTGGAGGGAGAACTGTGGTGCGACCCAAAACGGTCCAAAAGATGGCCGAAGCTTCCAACGAGTGGCGAACGCTCGTCCGGTGTCAGAAACCACTGGAAATGCACTTGCAGCGAAGGAAACGGGCTGAGCTCGAGGACTTCCGGTGCTCGTCCCAAGAAAACGCGAGCGGGAATGCCCCGGACTCAGTTTTCTCGTCCTGGGGTAAAAAGCGGTCCCCCGACGGTTTCTTCCATTTGCTCCGTATTGGTCATAGGTCTTTCGATCTTCGGGTCTCGTGCTCCGAGGACTTCAACCCACACTCCTGGCATGCTCCCTGACACGTTTTCCGGAGGTATAGGTCGGGAAGCGAGCTCGTTGGAGGGAGAACTGTGGTGCGACCCAAAACGGTCCAAAAGATGGCCGAAGCTTCCAACGAGTGGCGAACGCTCGTCCGGTGTCAGAAACCACTGGAAATGCACTTGCAGCGAAGGAAACGGGCTGAGCTCGAGGACTTCCGGTGCTCGTCCCAAGAAAACGCGAGCGGGAATGCCCCGGACTCAGTTTTCTCGTCCTGGGGTAAAAAGCGGTCCCCCGACGGTTTCTTCCCTTTGCTCCGTATTGGTCATAAGTCTTTCCATCTTCGGGTCTCGTGCTCCGAGGACTTCAACCCACACTCCTGGCATGCTCCCTGACACGTTTTCCGGAGGTATAGGTCGGGAAGCGAGCTCGTTGGAGGGAGAACTGTGGTGCGACCCAAAACGGTCCAAAAGATGGCCGAAGCTTCCAACGAGTGGCGAACGCTCGTCCGGTGTCAGAAACCACTGGAAATGCACTTGCAGCGAAGGAAACGGGCTGAGCTCGAGGACTTCCGGTGCTCGTCCCAAGAAAACGCGAGCGGGAATGCCCCGGACTCAGTTTTCTCGTCCTGGGGTAAAAAGCGGTCCCCCGACGGTTTCTTCCCTTTGCTCCGTATTGGTCATAAGTCTTTCGATCTTCGGGTCTCGTGCTCCGAGGACTTCAACCCACACTCCTGGCATGCTCCCTGACACGTTTTCCGGAGGTATAGGTCGGGAAGCGAGCTCGTTGGAGGGAGAACTGTGGTGCGACCCAAAACGGTCCAAAAGATGGCCGAAGCTTCCAACGAGTGGCGAACGCTCGTCCGGTGTCAGAAACCACTGGAAATGCACTTGCAGCGAAGGAAACGGGCTGAGCTCGAGGACTTCCGGTGCTCGTCCCAAGAAAACGCGAGCGGGAATGCCCCGGACTCAGTTTTCTCGTCCTGGGGTAAAAAGCGGTCCCCCGACGGTTTCTTCCCTTTGCTCCGTATTGGTCATAAGTCTTTCGATCTTCGGGTCTCGTGCTCCGAGGACTTCAACCCACACTCCTGGCATGCTCCCTGACACGTTTTCCGGAGGTATAGGTCGGGAAGCGAGCTCGTTGGAGGGAGAACTGTTGTGCGACCCAAAACGGTCCAAAAGATGGCCGAAGCTTCCAACGAGTGGCGAACGCTCGTCCGGTGTCAGAAACCACTGGAAATGCACTTGCAGCGAAGGAAACGGGCTGAGCTCGAGGACTTCCGGTGCTCGTCCCAAGAAAACGCGAGCGGGAATGCCCCGGACTCAGTTTTCTCGTCCTGGGGTAAAAAGCGGTCCCCCGACGGTTTCTTCCCTTTGCTCCGTATTGGTCATAAGTCTTTCGATCTTCGGGTCTCGTGCTCCGAGGACTTCAACCCACACTCCTGGCATGCTCCCTGACACGTTTTCCGGAGGTATAGGTCGGGAAGCGAGCTCGTTGGAGGGAGAACTGTTGTGCGACCCAAAACGGTCCAAAAGATGGCCGAAGCTTCCAACGAGTGGCGAACGCTCGTCCGGTGTCAGAAACCACTGGAAATGCACTTGCAGCGAAGGAAACGGGCTGAGCTCGAGGACTTCCGGTGCTCGTCCCAAGAAAACGCGAGCGGGAATGCCCCGGACTCAGTTTTCTCGTCCTGGGGTAAAAAGCGGTCCCCCGACGGTTTCTTCCCTTTGCTCCGTATTGGTCATAAGTCTTTCGATCTTCGGGTCTCGTGCTCCGAGGACTTCAACCCACACTCCTGGCATGCTCCCTGACACGTTTTCCGGAGGTATAGGTCGGGAAGCGAGCTCGTTGGAGGGAGAACTGTGGTGCGACCCAAAACGGTCCAAAAGATGGCCGAAGCTTCCAACGAGTGGCGAACGCTCGTCCGGTGTCAGAAACCACTGGAAATGCACTTGCAGCGAAGGAAACGGGCTGAGCTCGAGGACTTCCGGTGCTCGTCCCAAGAAAACGCGAGCGGGAATGCCCCGGACTCAGTTTTCTCGTCCTGGGGTAAAAAGCGGTCCCCCGACGGTTTCTTCCCTTTGCTCCGTATTGGTCATAAGTCTTTCGATCTTCGGGTCTCGTGCTCCGAGGACTTCAACCCACACTCCTGGCATGCTCCCTGACACGTTTTCCGGAGGTATAGGTCGGGAAGCGAGCTCGTTGGAGGGAGAACTGTGGTGCGACCCAAAACGGTCCAAAAGATGGCCGAAGCTTCCAACGAGTGGCGAACGCTCGTCCGGTGTCAGAAACCACTGGAAATGCACTTGCAGCGAAGGAAACGGGCTGAGCTCGAGGACTTCCGGTGCTCGTCCCAAGAAAACGCGAGCGGGAATGCCCCGGACTCAGTTTTCTCGTCCTGGGGTAAAAAGCGGTCCCCCGACGGTTTCTTCCATTTGCTCCGTATTGGTCATAGGTCTTTCGATCTTCGGGTCTCGTGCTCCGAGGACTTCAACCCACACTCCTGGCATGCTCCCTGACACGTTTTCCGGAGGTATAGGTCGGGAAGCGAGCTCGTTGGAGGGAGAACTGTGGTGCGACCCAAAACGGTCCAAAAGATGGCCGAAGCTTCCAACGAGTGGCGAACGCTCGTCCGGTGTCAGAAACCACTGGAAATGCACTTGCAGCGAAGGAAACGGGCTGAGCTCGAGGACTTCCGGTGCTCGTCCCAAGAAAACGCGAGCGGGAATGCCCCGGACTCAGTTTTCTCGTCCTGGGGTAAAAAGCGGTCCCCCGACGGTTTCTTCCCTTTGCTCCGTATTGGTCATAAGTCTTTCGATCTTCGGGTCTCGTGCTCCGAGGACTTCAACCCACACTCCTGGCATGCTCCCTGACACGTTTTCCGGAGGTATAGGTCGGGAAGCGAGCTCGTTGGAGGGAGAACTGTGGTGCGACCCAAAACGGTCCAAAAGATGGCCGAAGCTTCCAACGAGTGGCGAACGCTCGTCCGGTGTCAGAAACCACTGGAAATGCACTTGCAGCGAAGGAAACGGGCTGAGCTCGAGGACTTCCGGTGCTCGTCCCAAGAAAACGCGAGCGGGAATGCCCCGACTCAGTTTTCTCGTCCTGGCGTAAAAAGCGGTCCCCCGACGGTTTCTTCCCTTTGCTCCGTATTGGTCATAAGTCTTTCGATCTTCGGGTCTCGTGCTCCGAGGACTTCAACCCACGCTCCTGGCATGCTCCCTGACACGTTTTCCGGAGGCATAGGTCGGGAAGCGAGTTCGTTGGAGGGAGAACTATGGTGCGACCCAAAACGGTCCAAAAGATGGCCGAAGCTTCCAACGAGTGGCGAACGCTCGTCCGGTGTCAGAAACCACTGGAAATGCACTTGCAGCGAAGGAAACGGGCTGAGCTCGAGGACTTCCGGTGCTCGTCCCAAGAAAACGCGAGCGGGAATGCCCCGGACTCAGTTTTCTCGTCCTGGGGTAAAAAGCGGTCCCCCGACGGTTTCTTCCCTTTGCTCCGTATTGGTCATAAGTCTTTCGATCTTCGGGTCTCGTGCTCCGAGGACTTCAACCCACACTCCTGGCATGCTCCCTGACACGTTTTCCGGAGGTATAGGTCGGGAAGCGAGCTCGTTGGAGGGAGAACTGTGGTGCGACCCAAAACGGTCCAAAAGATGGCCGAAGCTTCCAACGAGTGGCGAACGCTCGTCCGGTGTCAGAAACCACTGGAAATGCACTTGCAGCGAAGGAAACGGGCTGAGCTCGAGGACTTCCGGTGCTCGTCCCAAGAAAACGCGAGCGGGAATGCCCCGGACTCAGTTTTCTCGTCCTGGGGTAAAAAGCGGTCCCCCGACGGTTTCTTCCCTTTGCTCCGTATTGGTCATAAGTCTTTCGATCTTCGGGTCTCGTGCTCCGAGGACTTCAACCCACACTCCTGGCATGCTCCCTGACACGTTTTCCGGAGGTATAGGTCGGGAAGCGAGCTCGTTGGAGGGAGAACTGTGGTGCGACCCAAAACGGTCCAAAAGATGGCCGAAGCTTCCAACGAGTGGCGAACGCTCGTCCGGTGTCAGAAACCACTGGAAATGCACTTGCAGCGAAGGAAACGGGCTGAGCTCGAGGACTTCCGGTGCTCGTCCCAAGAAAACGCGAGCGGGAATGCCCCGGACTCAGTTTTCTCGTCCTGGGGTAAAAAGCGGTCCCCCGACGGTTTCTTCCCTTTGCTCCGTATTGGTCATAGGTCTTTCGATCTTCGGGTCTCGTGCTCCGAGGACTTCAACCCACACTCCTGGCATGCTCCCTGACACGTTTTCCGGAGGTATAGGTCGGGAAGCGAGCTCGTTGGAGGGAGAACTGTGGTGCGACCCAAAACGGTCCAAAAGATGGCCGAAGCTTCCAACGAGTGGCGAACGCTCGTCCGGTGTCAGAAACCACTGGAAATGCACTTGCAGCGAAGGAAACGGGCTGAGCTCGAGGACTTCCGGTGCTCGTCCCAAGAAAACGCGAGCGGGAATGCCCCGGACTCAGTTTTCTCGTCCTGGGGTAAAAAGCGGTCCCCCGACGGTTTCTTCCCTTTGCTCCGTATTGGTCATAAGTCTTTCGATCTTCGGGTCTCGTGCTCCGAGGACTTCAACCCACACTCCTGGCATGCTCCCTGACACGTTTTCCGGAGGTATAGGTCGGGAAGCGAGCTCGTTGGAGGGAGAACTGTGGTGCGACCCAAAACGGTCCAAAAGATGGCCGAAGCTTCCAACGAGTGGCGAACGCTCGTCCGGTGTCAGAAACCACTGGAAATGCACTTGCAGCGAAGGAAACGGGCTGAGCTCGAGGACTTCCGGTGCTCGTCCCAAGAAAACGCGAGCGGGAATGCCCCGGACTCAGTTTTCTCGTCCTGGGGTAAAAAGCGGTCCCCCGACGGTTTCTTCCATTTGCTCCGTATTGGTCATAGGTCTTTCGATCTTCGGGTCTCGTGCTCCGAGGACTTCAACCCACACTCCTGGCATGCTCCCTGACACGTTTTCCGGAGGTATAGGTCGGGAAGCGAGCTCGTTGGAGGGAGAACTGTGGTGCGACCCAAAACGGTCCAAAAGATGGCCGAAGCTTCCAACGAGTGGCGAACGCTCGTCCGGTGTCAGAAACCACTGGAAATGCACTTGCAGCGAAGGAAACGGGCTGAGCTCGAGGACTTCCGGTGCTCGTCCCAAGAAAACGCGAGCGGGAATGCCCCGGACTCAGTTTTCTCGTCCTGGGGTAAAAAGCGGTCCCCCGACGGTTTCTTCCCTTTGCTCCGTATTGGTCATAAGTCTTTCCATCTTCGGGTCTCGTGCTCCGAGGACTTCAACCCACACTCCTGGCATGCTCCCTGACACGTTTTCCGGAGGTATAGGTCGGGAAGCGAGCTCGTTGGAGGGAGAACTGTGGTGCGACCCAAAACGGTCCAAAAGATGGCCGAAGCTTCCAACGAGTGGCGAACGCTCGTCCGGTGTCAGAAACCACTGGAAATGCACTTGCAGCGAAGGAAACGGGCTGAGCTCGAGGACTTCCGGTGCTCGTCCCAAGAAAACGCGAGCGGGAATGCCCCGGACTCAGTTTTCTCGTCCTGGGGTAAAAAGCGGTCCCCCGACGGTTTCTTCCCTTTGCTCCGTATTGGTCATAAGTCTTTCGATCTTCGGGTCTCGTGCTCCGAGGACTTCAACCCACACTCCTGGCATGCTCCCTGACACGTTTTCCGGAGGTATAGGTCGGGAAGCGAGCTCGTTGGAGGGAGAACTGTGGTGCGACCCAAAACGGTCCAAAAGATGGCCGAAGCTTCCAACGAGTGGCGAACGCTCGTCCGGTGTCAGAAACCACTGGAAATGCACTTGCAGCGAAGGAAACGGGCTGAGCTCGAGGACTTCCGGTGCTCGTCCCAAGAAAACGCGAGCGGGAATGCCCCGACTCAGTTTTCTCGTCCTGGCGTAAAAAGCGGTCCCCCGACGGTTTCTTCCCTTTGCTCCGTATTGGTCATAAGTCTTTCGATCTTCGGGTCTCGTGCTCCGAGGACTTCAACCCACGCTCCTGGCATGCTCCCTGACACGTTTTCCGGAGGCATAGGTCGGGAAGCGAGTTCGTTGGAGGGAGAACTATGGTGCGACCCAAAACGGTCCAAAAGATGGCCGAAGCTTCCAACGAGTGGCGAACGCTCGTCCGGTGTCAGAAACCACTGGAAATGCACTTGCAGCGAAGGAAACGGGCTGAGCTCGAGGACTTCCGGTGCTCGTCCCAAGAAAACGCGAGCGGGAATGCCCCGGACTCAGTTTTCTCGTCCTGGGGTAAAAAGCGGTCCCCCGACGGTTTCTTCCCTTTGCTCCGTATTGGTCATAAGTCTTTCGATCTTCGGGTCTCGTGCTCCGAGGACTTCAACCCACACTCCTGGCATGCTCCCTGACACGTTTTCCGGAGGTATAGGTCGGGAAGCGAGCTCGTTGGAGGGAGAACTGTGGTGCGACCCAAAACGGTCCAAAAGATGGCCGAAGCTTCCAACGAGTGGCGAACGCTCGTCCGGTGTCAGAAACCACTGGAAATGCACTTGCAGCGAAGGAAACGGGCTGAGCTCGAGGACTTCCGGTGCTCGTCCCAAGAAAACGCGAGCGGGAATGCCCCGGACTCAGTTTTCTCGTCCTGGGGTAAAAAGCGGTCCCCCGACGGTTTCTTCCCTTTGCTCCGTATTGGTCATAAGTCTTTCGATCTTCGGGTCTCGTGCTCCGAGGACTTCAACCCACACTCCTGGCATGCTCCCTGACACGTTTTCCGGAGGTATAGGTCGGGAAGCGAGCTCGTTGGAGGGAGAACTGTGGTGCGACCCAAAACGGTCCAAAAGATGGCCGAAGCTTCCAACGAGTGGCGAACGCTCGTCCGGTGTCAGAAACCACTGGAAATGCACTTGCAGCGAAGGAAACGGGCTGAGCTCGAGGACTTCCGGTGCTCGTCCCAAGAAAACGCGAGCGGGAATGCCCCGGACTCAGTTTTCTCGTCCTGGGGTAAAAAGCGGTCCCCCGACGGTTTCTTCCCTTTGCTCCGTATTGGTCATAGGTCTTTCGATCTTCGGGTCTCGTGCTCCGAGGACTTCAACCCACACTCCTGGCATGCTCCCTGACACGTTTTCCGGAGGTATAGGTCGGGAAGCGAGCTCGTTGGAGGGAGAACTGTGGTGCGACCCAAAACGGTCCAAAAGATGGCCGAAGCTTCCAACGAGTGGCGAACGCTCGTCCGGTGTCAGAAACCACTGGAAATGCACTTGCAGCGAAGGAAACGGGCTGAGCTCGAGGACTTCCGGTGCTCGTCCCAAGAAAACGCGAGCGGGAATGCCCCGGACTCAGTTTTCTCGTCCTGGGGTAAAAAGCGGTCCCCCGACGGTTTCTTCCCTTTGCTCCGTATTGGTCATAAGTCTTTCGATCTTCGGGTCTCGTGCTCCGAGGACTTCAACCCACACTCCTGGCATGCTCCCTGACACGTTTTCCGGAGGTATAGGTCGGGAAGCGAGCTCGTTGGAGGGAGAACTGTGGTGCGACCCAAAACGGTCCAAAAGATGGCCGAAGCTTCCAACGAGTGGCGAACGCTCGTCCGGTGTCAGAAACCACTGGAAATGCACTTGCAGCGAAGGAAACGGGCTGAGCTCGAGGACTTCCGGTGCTCGTCCCAAGAAAACGCGAGCGGGAATGCCCCGGACTCAGTTTTCTCGTCCTGGGGTAAAAAGCGGTCCCCCGACGGTTTCTTCCATTTGCTCCGTATTGGTCATAGGTCTTTCGATCTTCGGGTCTCGTGCTCCGAGGACTTCAACCCACACTCCTGGCATGCTCCCTGACACGTTTTCCGGAGGTATAGGTCGGGAAGCGAGCTCGTTGGAGGGAGAACTGTGGTGCGACCCAAAACGGTCCAAAAGATGGCCGAAGCTTCCAACGAGTGGCGAACGCTCGTCCGGTGTCAGAAACCACTGGAAATGCACTTGCAGCGAAGGAAACGGGCTGAGCTCGAGGACTTCCGGTGCTCGTCCCAAGAAAACGCGAGCGGGAATGCCCCGGACTCAGTTTTCTCGTCCTGGGGTAAAAAGCGGTCCCCCGACGGTTTCTTCCCTTTGCTCCGTATTGGTCATAGGTCTTTCGATCTTCGGGTCTCGTGCTCCGAGGACTTCAACCCACACTCCTGGCATGCTCCCTGACACGTTTTCCGGAGGTATAGGTCGGGAAGCGAGCTCGTTGGAGGGAGAACTGTGGTGCGACCCAAAACGGTCCAAAAGATGGCCGAAGCTTCCAACGAGTGGCGAACGCTCGTCCGGTGTCAGAAACCACTGGAAATGCACTTGCAGCGAAGGAAACGGGCTGAGCTCGAGGACTTCCGGTGCTCGTCCCAAGAAAACGCGAGCGGGAATGCCCCGGACTCAGTTTTCTCGTCCTGGGGTAAAAAGCGGTCCCCCGACGGTTTCTTCCCTTTGCTCCGTATTGGTCATAAGTCTTTCGATCTTCGGGTCTCGTGCTCCGAGGACTTCAACCCACACTCCTGGCATGCTCCCTGACACGTTTTCCGGAGGTATAGGTCGGGAAGCGAGCTCGTTGGAGGGAGAACTGTGGTGCGACCCAAAACGGTCCAAAAGATGGCCGAAGCTTCCAACGAGTGGCGAACGCTCGTCCGGTGTCAGAAACCACTGGAAATGCACTTGCAGCGAAGGAAACGGGCTGAGCTCGAGGACTTCCGGTGCTCGTCCCAAGAAAACGCGAGCGGGAATGCCCCGGACTCAGTTTTCTCGTCCTGGGGTAAAAAGCGGTCCCCCGACGGTTTCTTCCCTTTGCTCCGTATTGGTCATAAGTCTTTCGATCTTCGGGTCTCGTGCTCCGAGGACTTCAACCCACACTCCTGGCATGCTCCCTGACACGTTTTCCGGAGGTATAGGTCGGGAAGCGAGCTCGTTGGAGGGAGAACTGTGGTGCGACCCAAAACGGTCCAAAAGATGGCCGAAGCTTCCAACGAGTGGCGAACGCTCGTCCGGTGTCAGAAACCACTGGAAATGCACTTGCAGCGAAGGAAACGGGCTGAGCTCGAGGACTTCCGGTGCTCGTCCCAAGAAAACGCGAGCGGGAATGCCCCGACTCAGTTTTCTCGTCCTGGGGTAAAAAGCGGTCCCCCGATGGTTTCTTCCCTTTGCTCCGTATTGGTCATAAGTCTTTCGATCTTCGGGTCTCGTGCTCCGAGGACTTCAACCCACGCTCCTGGCATGCTCCCTGACACGTTTTCCGGAGGCATAGGTCGGGAAGCGAGTTCGTTGGAGGGAGAACTATGGTGCGACCCAAAACGGTCCAAAAGATGGCCGAAGCTTCCAACGAGTGGCGAACGCTCGTCCGCTGTCAGAAACCACTGGAAATGCACTTGCAGCGAAGGAAACGGGCTGAGCTCGAGGACTTCCGGTGCTCGTCCCAAGAAAACGCGAGCGGGAATGCCCCGGACTCAGTTTTCTCGTCCTGGGGTAAAAAGCGGTCCCCCGACGGTTTCTTCCCTTTGCTCCGTATTGGTCATAAGTCTTTCGATCTTCGGGTCTCGTGCTCCGAGGACTTTAACCCACGCTCCTGGCATGCTCCCTGACACGTTTTCCGGAGGTATAGGTCGGGAAGCGAGCTCGTTGGAGGGAGAACTGTGGTGCGACCCAAAACGGTCCAAAAGATGGCCGAAGCTTCCAACGAGTGGCGAACGCTCGTCCCGTGTCAGAAACCACTGGAAATGCACTTGCAGCGAAGGAAACGGGCTGAGCTTGAGGACTTCCGGTGCTCGTCCCAAGAAAACGCGAGCGGGAACGCCCCGGACTCAGTTTTCTCGTCCTGGGGTAAAAAGCGGTCCCCCGACGGTTTTTCCCTTTGCTCCGTATTGGTCATAAGTCTTTCGATCTTCGGGTCTCGTGCTCCGAGGACTTCAACCCACACTCCTGGCATGCTCCCTGACACGTTTTCCGGAGGTATAGGTCGGGAAGCGAGCTCGTTGGAGGGAGAACTGTGGTGCGACCCAAAACGGTCCAAAAGATGGCCGAAGCTTCCAACGAGTGGCGAACGCTCGTCCGGTGTCAGAAACCACTGGAAATGCACTTGCAGCGAAGGAAACGGGCTGAGCTCGAGGACTTCCGGTGCTCGTCCCAAGAAAACGCGAGCGGGAATGCCCCGGACTCAGTTTTCTCGTCCTGGGGTAAAAAGCGGTCCCCCGACGGTTTCTTCCCTTTGCTCCGTATTGGTCATAAGTCTTTCGATCTTCGGGTCTCGTGCTCCGAGGACTTCAACCCACACTCCTGGCATGCTCCCTGACACGTTTTCCGGAGGTATAGGTCGGGAAGCGAGCTCGTTGGAGGGAGAACTGTGGTGCGACCCAAAACGGTCCAAAAGATGGCCGAAGCTTCCAACGAGTGGCGAACGCTCGTCCGGTGTCAGAAACCACTGGAAATGCACTTGCAGCGAAGGAAACGGGCTGAGCTCGAGGACTTCCGGTGCTCGTCCCAAGAAAACGCGAGCGGGAATGCCCCGGACTCAGTTTTCTCGTCCTGGGGTAAAAAGCGGTCCCCCGACGGTTTCTTCCCTTTGCTCCGTATTGGTCATAAGTCTTTCGATCTTCGGGTCTCGTGCTCCGAGGACTTCAACCCACACTCCTGGCATGCTCCCTGACACGTTTTCCGGAGGTATAGGTCGGGAAGCGAGCTCGTTGGAGGGAGAACTGTGGTGCGACCCAAAACGGTCCAAAAGATGGCCGAAGCTTCCAACGAGTGGCGAACGCTCGTCCGGTGTCAGAAACCACTGGAAATGCACTTGCAGCGAAGGAAACGGGCTGAGCTCGAGGACTTCCGGTGCTCGTCCCAAGAAAACGCGAGCGGGAATGCCCCGGACTCAGTTTTCTCGTCCTGGGGTAAAAAGCGGTCCCCCGACGGTTTCTTCCCTTTGCTCCGTATTGGTCATAGGTCTTTCGATCTTCGGGTCTCGTGCTCCGAGGACTTCAACCCACACTCCTGGCATGCTCCCTGACACGTTTTCCGGAGGTATAGGTCGGGAAGCGAGCTCGTTGGAGGGAGAACTGTGGTGCGACCCAAAACGGTCCAAAAGATGGCCGAAGCTTCCAACGAGTGGCGAACGCTCGTCCGGTGTCAGAAACCACTGGAAATGCACTTGCAGCGAAGGAAACGGGCTGAGCTCGAGGACTTCCGGTGCTCGTCCCAAGAAAACGCGAGCGGGAATGCCCCGGACTCAGTTTTCTCGTCCTGGGGTAAAAAGCGGTCCCCCGACGGTTTCTTCCCTTTGCTCCGTATTGGTCATAAGTCTTTCGATCTTCGGGTCTCGTGCTCCGAGGACTTCAACCCACACTCCTGGCATGCTCCCTGACACGTTTTCCGGAGGTATAGGTCGGGAAGCGAGCTCGTTGGAGGGAGAACTGTGGTGCGACCCAAAACGGTCCAAAAGATGGCCGAAGCTTCCAACGAGTGGCGAACGCTCGTCCGGTGTCAGAAACCACTGGAAATGCACTTGCAGCGAAGGAAACGGGCTGAGCTCGAGGACTTCCGGTGCTCGTCCCAAGAAAACGCGAGCGGGAATGCCCCGGACTCAGTTTTCTCGTCCTGGGGTAAAAAGCGGTCCCCCGACGGTTTCTTCCCTTTGCTCCGTATTGGTCATAAGTCTTTCGATCTTCGGGTCTCGTGCTCCGAGGACTTCAACCCACACTCCTGGCATGCTCCCTGACACGTTTTCCGGAGGTATAGGTCGGGAAGCGAGCTCGTTGGAGGGAGAACTGTGGTGCGACCCAAAACGGTCCAAAAGATGGCCGAAGCTTCCAACGAGTGGCGAACGCTCGTCCGGTGTCAGAAACCACTGGAAATGCACTTGCAGCGAAGGAAACGGGCTGAGCTCGAGGACTTCCGGTGCTCGTCCCAAGAAAACGCGAGCGGGAATGCCCCGACTCAGTTTTCTCGTCCTGGGGTAAAAAGCGGTCCCCCGATGGTTTCTTCCCTTTGCTCCGTATTGGTCATAAGTCTTTCGATCTTCGGGTCTCGTGCTCCGAGGACTTCAACCCACGCTCCTGGCATGCTCCCTGACACGTTTTCCGGAGGCATAGGTCGGGAAGCGAGTTCGTTGGAGGGAGAACTATGGTGCGACCCAAAACGGTCCAAAAGATGGCCGAAGCTTCCAACGAGTGGCGAACGCTCGTCCGCTGTCAGAAACCACTGGAAATGCACTTGCAGCGAAGGAAACGGGCTGAGCTCGAGGACTTCCGGTGCTCGTCCCAAGAAAACGCGAGCGGGAATGCCCCGGACTCAGTTTTCTCGTCCTGGGGTAAAAAGCGGTCCCCCGACGGTTTCTTCCCTTTGCTCCGTATTGGTCATAAGTCTTTCGATCTTCGGGTCTCGTGCTCCGAGGACTTTAACCCACGCTCCTGGCATGCTCCCTGACACGTTTTCCGGAGGTATAGGTCGGGAAGCGAGCTCGTTGGAGGGAGAACTGTGGTGCGACCCAAAACGGTCCAAAAGATGGCCGAAGCTTCCAACGAGTGGCGAACGCTCGTCCCGTGTCAGAAACCACTGGAAATGCACTTGCAGCGAAGGAAACGGGCTGAGCTTGAGGACTTCCGGTGCTCGTCCCAAGAAAACGCGAGCGGGAACGCCCCGGACTCAGTTTTCTCGTCCTGGGGTAAAAAGCGGTCCCCCGACGGTTTTTCCCTTTGCTCCGTATTGGTCATAAGTCTTTCGATCTTCGGGTCTCGTGCTCCGAGGACTTCAACCCACACTCCTGGCATGCTCCCTGACACGTTTTCCGGAGGTATAGGTCGGGAAGCGAGCTCGTTGGAGGGAGAACTGTGGTGCGACCCAAAACGGTCCAAAAGATGGCCGAAGCTTCCAACGAGTGGCGAACGCTCGTCCGGTGTCAGAAACCACTGGAAATGCACTTGCAGCGAAGGAAACGGGCTGAGCTCGAGGACTTCCGGTGCTCGTCCCAAGAAAACGCGAGCGGGAATGCCCCGGACTCAGTTTTCTCGTCCTGGGGTAAAAAGCGGTCCCCCGACGGTTTCTTCCCTTTGCTCCGTATTGGTCATAAGTCTTTCGATCTTCGGGTCTCGTGCTCCGAGGACTTCAACCCACACTCCTGGCATGCTCCCTGACACGTTTTCCGGAGGTATAGGTCGGGAAGCGAGCTCGTTGGAGGGAGAACTGTGGTGCGACCCAAAACGGTCCAAAAGATGGCCGAAGCTTCCAACGAGTGGCGAACGCTCGTCCGGTGTCAGAAACCACTGGAAATGCACTTGCAGCGAAGGAAACGGGCTGAGCTCGAGGACTTCCGGTGCTCGTCCCAAGAAAACGCGAGCGGGAATGCCCCGGACTCAGTTTTCTCGTCCTGGGGTAAAAAGCGGTCCCCCGACGGTTTCTTCCCTTTGCTCCGTATTGGTCATAAGTCTTTCGATCTTCGGGTCTCGTGCTCCGAGGACTTCAACCCACACTCCTGGCATGCTCCCTGACACGTTTTCCGGAGGTATAGGTCGGGAAGCGAGCTCGTTGGAGGGAGAACTGTGGTGCGACCCAAAACGGTCCAAAAGATGGCCGAAGCTTCCAACGAGTGGCGAACGCTCGTCCGGTGTCAGAAACCACTGGAAATGCACTTGCAGCGAAGGAAACGGGCTGAGCTCGAGGACTTCCGGTGCTCGTCCCAAGAAAACGCGAGCGGGAATGCCCCGGACTCAGTTTTCTCGTCCTGGGGTAAAAAGCGGTCCCCCGACGGTTTCTTCCCTTTGCTCCGTATTGGTCATAAGTCTTTCGATCTTCGGGTCTCGTGCTCCGAGGACTTCAACCCACACTCCTGGCATGCTCCCTGACACGTTTTCCGGAGGTATAGGTCGGGGAGCGAGCTCGTTGGAGGGAGAACTGTGGTGCGACCCAAAACGGTCCAAAAGATGGCCGAAGCTTCCAACGAGTGGCGAACGCTCGTCCGGTGTCAGAAACCACTGGAAATGCCCTTGCAGCGAAGGAAACGGGCTGAGCTCGAGGACTTCCGGTGCTCGTCCCAAGAAAACGCGAGCGGGAATGCCCCGGACTCAGTTTTCTCGTCCTCGGGTAAAAAGCGGTCCCCCGACGGTTTCTTCCCTTTGCTCCGTATTGGTCATAAGTCTTTCGATCTTCGGGTCTCGTGCTCCGAGGACTTCAACCCACACTCCTGGCATGCTCCCTGACACGTTTTCCGGAGGTATAGGTCGGGAAGCGAGCTCGTTGGAGGGAGAACTGTGGTGCGACCCAAAACGGTCCAAAAGATGGCCGAAGCTTCCAACGAGTGGCGAACGCTCGTCCGGTGTCAGAAACCACTGGAAATGCACTTGCAGCGAAGGAAACGGGCTGAGCTCGAGGACTTCCGGTGCTCGTCCCAAGAAAACGCGAGCGGGAATGCCCCGACTCAGTTTTCTCGTCCTGGGGTAAAAAGCGGTCCCCCGACGGTTTCTTCCCTTTGCTCCGTATTGGTCATAAGTCTTTCGATCTTCGGGTCTCGTGCTCCGAGGACTTCAACCCACACTCCTGGCATGCTCCCTGACACGTTTTCCGGAGGTATAGGTCGGGAAGCGAGCTCGTTGGAGGGAGAACTGTGGTGCGACCCAAAACGGTCCAAAAGATGGCCGAAGCTTCCAACGAGTGGCGAACGCTCGTCCGGTGTCAGAAACCACTGGAAATGCACTTGCAGCGAAGGAAACGGGCTGAGCTCGAGGACTTCCGGTGCTCGTCCCAAGAAAACGCGAGCGGGAATGCCCCGGACTCAGTTTTCTCGTCCTGGGGTAAAAAGCGGTCCCCCGACGGTTTCTTCCCTTTGCTCCGTATTGGTCATAAGTCTTTCGATCTTCGGGTCTCGTGCTCCGAGGACTTCAACCCACACTCCTGGCATGCTCCCTGACACGTTTTCCGGAGGTATAGGTCGGGAAGCGAGCTCGTTGGAGGGAGAACTGTGGTGCGACCCAAAACGGTCCAAAAGATGGCCGAAGCTTCCAACGAGTGGCGAACGCTCGTCCGGTGTCAGAAACCACTGGAAATGCACTTGCAGCGAAGGAAACGGGCTGAGCTCGAGGACTTCCGGTGCTCGTCCCAAGAAAACGCGAGCGGGAATGCCCCGGACTCAGTTTTCTCGTCCTGGGGTAAAAAGCGGTCCCCCGACGGTTTCTTCCCTTTGCTCCGTATTGGTCATAAGTCTTTCGATCTTCGGGTCTCGTGCTCCGAGGACTTCAACCCACACTCCTGGCATGCTCCCTGACACGTTTTCCGGAGGTATAGGTCGGGAAGCGAGCTCGTTGGAGGGAGAACTGTGGTGCGACCCAAAACGGTCCAAAAGATGGCCGAAGCTTCCAACGAGTGGCGAACGCTCGTCCGGTGTCAGAAACCACTGGAAATGCACTTGCAGCGAAGGAAACGGGCTGAGCTCGAGGACTTCCGGTGCTCGTCCCAAGAAAACGCGAGCGGGAATGCCCCGGACTCAGTTTTCTCGTCCTGGGGTAAAAAGCGGTCCCCCGACGGTTTCTTCCCTTTGCTCCGTATTGGTCATAAGTCTTTCGATCTTCGGGTCTCGTGCTCCGAGGACTTCAACCCACACTCCTGGCATGCTCCCTGACACGTTTTCCGGAGGTATAGGTCGGGGAGCGAGCTCGTTGGAGGGAGAACTGTGGTGCGACCCAAAACGGTCCAAAAGATGGCCGAAGCTTCCAACGAGTGGCGAACGCTCGTCCCGTGTCAGAAACCACTGGAAATGCACTTGCAGCGAAGGAAACGGGCTGAGCTTGAGGACTTCCGGTGCTCGTCCCAAGAAAACGCGAGCGGGAACGCCCCGGACTCAGTTTTCTCGTCCTGGGGTAAAAAGCGGTCCCCCGACGGTTTTTCCCTTTGCTCCGTATTGGTCATAAGTCTTTCGATCTTCGGGTCTCGTGCTCCGAGGACTTCAACCCACACTCCTGGCATGCTCCCTGACACGTTTTCCGGAGGTATAGGTCGGGAAGCGAGCTCGTTGGAGGGAGAACTGTGGTGCGACCCAAAACGGTCCAAAAGATGGCCGAAGCTTCCAACGAGTGGCGAACGCTCGTCCGGTGTCAGAAACCACTGGAAATGCACTTGCAGCGAAGGAAACGGGCTGAGCTCGAGGACTTCCGGTGCTCGTCCCAAGAAAACGCGAGCGGGAATGCCCCGACTCAGTTTTCTCGTCCTGGGGTAAAAAGCGGTCCCCCGACGGTTTCTTCCCTTTGCTCCGTATTGGTCATAAGTCTTTCGATCTTCGGGTCTCGTGCTCCGAGGACTTCAACCCACACTCCTGGCATGCTCCCTGACACGTTTTCCGGAGGTATAGGTCGGGAAGCGAGCTCGTTGGAGGGAGAACTGTGGTGCGACCCAAAACGGTCCAAAAGATGGCCGAAGCTTCCAACGAGTGGCGAACGCTCGTCCGGTGTCAGAAACCACTGGAAATGCACTTGCAGCGAAGGAAACGGGCTGAGCTCGAGGACTTCCGGTGCTCGTCCCAAGAAAACGCGAGCGGGAATGCCCCGGACTCAGTTTTCTCGTCCTGGGGTAAAAAGCGGTCCCCCGACGGTTTCTTCCCTTTGCTCCGTATTGGTCATAAGTCTTTCGATCTTCGGGTCTCGTGCTCCGAGGACTTCAACCCACACTCCTGGCATGCTCCCTGACACGTTTTCCGGAGGTATAGGTCGGGAAGCGAGCTCGTTGGAGGGAGAACTGTGGTGCGACCCAAAACGGTCCAAAAGATGGCCGAAGCTTCCAACGAGTGGCGAACGCTCGTCCGGTGTCAGAAACCACTGGAAATGCACTTGCAGCGAAGGAAACGGGCTGAGCTCGAGGACTTCCGGTGCTCGTCCCAAGAAAACGCGAGCGGGAATGCCCCGGACTCAGTTTTCTCGTCCTGGGGTAAAAAGCGGTCCCCCCGACGGTTTCTTCCCTTTGCTCCGTATTGGTCATAAGTCTTTCGATCTTCGGGTCTCGTGCTCCGAGGACTTCAACCCACACTCCTGGCATGCTCCCTGACACGTTTTCCGGAGGTATAGGTCGGGAAGCGAGCTCGTTGGAGGGAGAACTGTGGTGCGACCCAAAACGGTCCAAAAGATGGCCGAAGCTTCCAACGAGTGGCGAACGCTCGTCCGGTGTCAGAAACCACTGGAAATGCACTTGCAGCGAAGGAAACGGGCTGAGCTCGAGGACTTCCGGTGCTCGTCCCAAGAAAACGCGAGCGGGAATGCCCCGGACTCAGTTTTCTCGTCCTGGGGTAAAAAGCGGTCCCCCGACGGTTTCTTCCCGTTGCTCCGTATTGGTCATAAGTCTTTCGATCTTCGGGTCTCGTGCTCCGAGGACTTCAACCCACACTCCTGGCATGCTCCCTGACACGTTTT
>NW_026123920.1:0-2500 GCF_025177605.1 Cucumis melo
GAACGACGTTCCGCGGAATATATGACCCATGCTCCTTTAGGTTCTTTAAATTCCGTGGGGGGCGTAGCTACCGAAATTAATGCAGTCAATTATGTCTCTCCTAGAAGTTGGTTAGCTACCTCTCATTTTGTTCTAGGATTCTTCCTATTCGTAGGTCATTTATGGCATGCAGGAAGGGCTCGTGCAGCTGCCGCAGGATTTGAAAAAGGAATTGATCGTGATTTGAACCTGTTCTGTTCATGACTCCTCTTAACTGAGACAGGCGATCTAATGCTTGAAGTCAAAATCAATTGGATTCCACCATACATATCAGGTTGGACAGATCGGGTTATATTTTAAAAGTCCTCCTTTTTCCTTTCTTCATTTCTATCTAATCTTTTTTTCTGTTTTGGCTCGGCTATCACACCTAGCCGAGCCATTCCCTTTTATGATACTGAGCCGGGCAAAACCAATAAAATAAAGAAACAAATTGATTCGCCGAACAAAAGGAGAGAGAGGGATTCGAACCCTCGATAGTTCTTTGTTTCGAACTATACCGGTTTTCAAGACCGGAGCTATCAACCACTCGGCCATCTCTCCGAAAGATAATTTCTATTTTATTTATATTCCATCCCATCGAATAGAAGATTGACATATAAGTTGCTACCATTACTGTCTATTACTATAGACAAATATAAGGCGTGAATCTATAAGTCTATCTCTATACATATAGATATATATGATCCAGTATACCCCTTTTTGTGAAGTAAAAAAAGACTACCCCCGCAATCCCATGCATGCTAAAGTATTAAAAAAGTAAGAAGTAATATAGAATCAATGGATTTATGGTAAAATCCCTCCCTGATACATTTTATCAAAATTTTGGCTGGCTGGTAAAGGGATCAAATGGTATATTTTGTTGGTAGATTGGAGGATTAGAAACATGACTATTGCTTTCCAATTGGCTGTTTTTGCATTAATTGTTACTTCATCAATCTTACTGATTAGTGTGCCCGTTGTATTTGCTTCTCCTGAAGGTTGGTCGGGTAACAAAAATGTTGTATTTTCCGGTACATCATTATGGATTGGATTAGTCTTTCTGGTGGGTATCCTTAATTCTCTTATCTCTTGAACCTCTTCGTTCTCGATACAAAAATGAAACGACCCTCCCCTAATTCTTTCGAATTGTGAGAGACATTAAAATACAATATAAGTCCTAAAAATGAAAAATGCAAATAAAGAAAAAAATTTAGAGGGAGGGGGTCTCTTTCTTGTATTGTCAAAATTGAATATATCTCACATAATTCATATAAAAATAATATATTTGAAAGTATATAATAATACTTAGATATTGATAATAGAGAAACTATATATTATATATAATTATATAGACAAAAATATATAATTATCTTTATTTAGTTATAAAGATGAATTCCAAATATTAGAAAAATAAATAGTATAGTATAAAATATATTATATAATAAACTATATAATTGGTTAAATCTATATATATATTATATAAAAATAGCCTAATTATACTCTAACCTAGTATTAATAGCCTAGTATAAGAGGATAGCTCTGCACTGATCTATACTATAGATTGCAGATAAAAAAAAATGCGGATATAGTTGAATGGTAAAATTTCTCCTTGCCAAGGAGAAGATGCGGGTTCGATTCCCGCTATCCGCCCAGGATGAGGATAATGGGTTAATGTTTTTCATTTAATAGGATAAATTTTTAAGTATAGTCGACCGTGATAGTATAGTGGTTCTATCCTCCCCCCTTCTTTTCCTCCCATCTGGAAAGAAAAAAAGCGAATATTATATAGTAATTAATTAATAGTTACCAAGATCAAACCTCAATTTTTTTAGACAAAAAAATTTTGCGGAGACAGGATTTGAACCCGTGACTTCAAGGTTATGAGCCTTGCGAGCTACCAAGCTGCTCTACCCCCGCGATAAAGAGAAGAACTGTGAACTAATAGACAAACAAAGATTGAATGCACCCCTATACCATATCTGTACAAATAGAATAGTCCATTTATACAGAATGGTAAAGGGGTCCCTCTATAATCATAGAAATTAATAGAAAGAGATATTTGAATCCTTACCAACTTGATCTTGTTGCCCCAGGCAACAAGCATGCATGAACCATTTCACGAAGTATGTGTCCAGAGAGCCCAAAGTCTCGATAGTTAGCTCTCGGTCTTCCGGTTAAAAAACAACGTCGATGAAGACGTGTGGGTGCACTATTACGCGGTGGGGATTGTAACTTTCCATGAATTTCCCATTTCTCACTCAACGATGGAACTTTGCTTATTTCTTGTTTTAAGGATCGACGAATCAAATGATATTTTTGTTCCAATTTTTGCCTCTTCTTCTCCCTCTGAATTAAACTTTTCCTTGCCATAATGATTCAATTCCTAGTAGTATCAATGATACAAGTCGGATCCTAGATGTAGAAATATAAGAAGGAAGATCTCCTTCTCCATCGAAAGAAATGATATTTTCGCGGATACAAC
>NW_026123920.1:7500-17500 GCF_025177605.1 Cucumis melo
TTGCCTGATGCGGACAACAAAGAATTATAACAAATATAAAAATATCCAAATTTCTAACTAATACTAGCTAAATATAATAGCTATATATTTATACAAAATATAAAAAATTCATTTATATTTGAAAATATTTATCAAAAGAAAAGTTTAATAATAGCATAGCAGTTAATATTTAAAATAAAGAAATAAAAAAAAATAAAGAAAAAAAAAAAAATAGAGTTTTCTTATTTGAAACGCCTTGTGATCTTCAACCAATTTTGGGCTTCAATATAATTACCGGGAGTAAGCGCTATAGCTTGTTTCCAATACTCAGCGGCTTGATTGAACCAAGCCTCCGCAATTTCAGAATCTCCCTGTCGAATGGCCTGTTCTCCCCGGTCGGAATAGGCAGGTAAATTCCTTCCCTTAGAACCGTACTTGAGAGTTTCCTACCTCATACGGCTCAACAGTCAATTCTTTTGCTGTCCCATATTTAAAAAAATTTATCATATCTAATCTAATTGAATGAAATTTTTCATAGATCTAGCCCATTTTTTTTTCTCGAGTTAAGCAAAAGCGGTTAATTATATAAGTTTCAAACTTCAATTTTGCTGAATAATTAAATAAGTTTTATCTTTTCTCCCACCTTCAGAAGAATAAAGCATAGGCATTCCACCCACTATCGTTACAATTTTCTGAAAGATAACTATCTCGGTTTCATCTAGAAATTTATATAGAATCCTTGAAAAAGACTTTCCTTCATAAGAAAGAAAAGACTTACTGTCTTTGGGATCTGATGCTACACCGCTGCTCAATATTGTAGGGGATCCACCCTATTACATAAGTGGATTCCTTCATTTTGATCTTATATCATGATATAAGTAAGCAGTTTTTATTGTATCGGCCAAAAACCTGACTAATTGATCTTTACGGTGCTTCTTCTATCAATTAGATCCTTTATCCATAGAATAAAGTATCTAGGCATACCTATTTCTTCATATTTCTGCTTCTATGAAGTTTCTTTCTTTGCTACAGCTGATACAAATCGTTAGTTTGGACAATACATATGTAGAAAGCCTATTTTTTTTAGTATTTATTAGCGAATTTTCTCTTTTTTTTCTTTCTATAGTGGAGATAGTCGCACGTAATGACAGATCACAGCCATATTATTAAAAGCTTGTGGTAAGAACGGGTTTCGTTCTAGTGCCCGAAAATAATATTCCAAAGCTTTTGTATGTTCTCCGTTCCTTGTGTGGATAAGACCTATGTTATAGAGTATATAACTTCGATCATAGGGATCGATTTCTAGTCGCATAGCTTCATAATAATTCTGTAGAGCTTCCGCATAATTTCCTTCGGATTGAGCCGACATCCGTTACGGTCGTTCGTTATTCCATTGAAAGAATCTCCGTTCCAGAACCGTACGTGAGATTTTCATCTCATACGGCTCCCCCTTTATCTGATGCGCATAATGAGATGAGAATAATACATGAAATCAAAAAACATTGAAATACTCTCATTATGAACTCATGGGACTAGCGTTTTTACAAAAAATCTCTAGCCAACCTTCCTGTAAAAGATCTTTTCTTAACATCAAGCATGGTTTACTAGATAAAAATAAAAATGGTAACTCTAACAATTTCTTTGTCCTCAACGCCTCTAAATTTCCAGGAATTAGTCACTTCAACAGTCTTCGATGGTTATACAGGTATCCAAAATACAAACGAGATGGATGTTTGTTGTCCCAACCATTTTTCTAAGTTCCGATCCCGATAAGGAAAAGGTATAATTTATAACAAAGTTTTCGTGTTGTTGATTCCTAGGTGTAGTGCTTCTTCCCCTCTGCTACCTATTTTTACTAGTGAATATTTTTACTAGTGGAGTAGGGTTGACTTAATCCATAGGTTACACCTTTCGCTTAATACTAGAATCGACAATTCTAGCATCTAAGGTTACATTAATCGGGGATACACGACAGAAGGAATTTTTTGATTTTCAAATTGCACCTCCAAGAAGCGTAGATTTATTTCAATTATTGTTTTCTTTCTATCCCGAATACTGTGTCTTTCTACTAAGACGGAGAGCGGTAAAGAAAATTGAAAAAAAAAAAAATCAAATCGCACCATCTCTGTAATAGGTGAATGCCTCTTTTTCCCCGGAAGTTGTCGGAATTATTCGTAATAAGATATTGGCTACAATTGAAAAGGTCTTATCGATAAAATTTCCATTTATCCCACCAGATCTAGGCATCGGTAACAACCCCATTCTATAATTTCTTTTAATTACCTCTCGTGAGAAAATGATCCCACAAACAAAGGAATTGCATAGTACGAAATAACATAAAAACGGATTCATTAAAAAATCCCACTCGATATTAAAATTGTTTCTTTTTGATTTCACAGGAATCAATAAAAGAGAAGAAATATTTCAATCCGGTTAAATTTCATCCAAATGTAGTAGGATCAGAATGAAGAGAACTATTCTGATTTCAGCGAAGTTGAAGAAAAAAAGAATTTTATTTATCTGACTGGGGTAATTCTAGAAGTTTTTTGATTGAATTATGATACAAAAAAGAGCAAAAAGAATCGAATAATCATTCTATGATTCATAACTTGTGACTAGATATATGTATGGGATAAACAGTTGTTGGTGAAAAATCGAAAACTGTAAAAGTCGAATTTTTAGAAAAAAGGAATCATAGTTTAAAAAACTAAATAGAATCATGAGCTAAAAGTATCCATTAAACATAGTTAAAAAAAAATTATTTGTATAGTTAGAATTGGTTGGACGTGCCTATCAAAAAAAAAATTGAATATTAATGACTCACTATTAACTCGGTTTCTGGGCCATAATCATTCTGTAGGAGAGATGGCCGAGTGGTTGAAGGCGTAGCATTGGAACTGCTATGTAGGCTTTTGTTTACCGAGGGTTCGAATCCCTCTCTTTCCGTACTAATTCAACAATGTTACTGACCACAATGTATCAAATCAAATAACAATCGATACTATTATTCCAACGGTTAGACCTTTATGGATTCTTTATTTCGAATTTTTGTGGTACGGAAACGAAAAGACTGGAAAGAATGCACAAGAGATGAAAATCCCCCTACCGATCAATGATAGATGAATGATAGAAAAATTTCCGGATCAAAACCTTACTTTCCTTCGGTCTCTTTACTTAGACTTCGGCGAAGGGGAGGACGAAATTGTCCGAACCCTTGTTTTTTAGTTAGGTTTAAGTCTGACGAGAATAATATTCTACAACGAGCAATTCATTTATTTTTAAACTGACCCATTTACTATCTATTATTTGATTGACTAATCCTTTATATTGCAATGGCTGAAGAGTCAAATGTTTTGGCAATTCCTGAGGGGGGGATGAATCAAGATAATTTTGAATCAGTGTTCTCGATTTTTTTTCATCTTTTGCTGTAATAATATCTCGGGGTTTGCACCGATAACTTGGTATATCCACTATAGAACCATTAACTAAAATATGTCTATGATTAACTAATTGTCGGGCTTGAGGAATAGTCGAAGCCATACCCAATCGAAAAAGGATGTTATCCAAACGCATTTCAAGTAATTGTAGTAAAACTTGACCCGTTGATCCTTTGGCTTTTCCGGCGATACGAACGTATTTAAGTAATTGTCGTTCTGTAAGACCATAATGAAAACGCAATTTTTGTTTTTCTTCTAAACGAATACGATATTGAGATTTTTTACCGGAACGCGATTGGTTTTTAAGATCGTTTCCGGTTTTGGGCCTTTTACTAGTTAGTCCCGGTAAAGCCCCCAGACGGCGTATTTTTTTGAAACGAGGCCCTCTGTAACGCGACATAAAGACTCCTTATTTTATTTTATTTAAATTTCATAAACATTTTATTTTATTTAAATTTCATAAACTTAAATGAAAACTAAATGATAAATATTATAAATGAAGTGAAATCCAGTAAAGTATTGTACTACAAAACAAAGAATAATTAGATAACTTGGATCAATATCCGGATCCTATTGTATATGTAAATGATATAAAAAAGTAAGAGTTCCTTTCTTGATTTGTTCTACAGAAATAGAACCCCTCCTTTAGTCATAAAGGTAAGTAAGTTCCTACGACATCATAGATCGGTGACCTTTGAAAAAGGGTAAGAAGTCGTTTCTTTATTTATTTGATTTATCAATTATGTCAAAAATAAAATCAATAGAGAAAAGCCGGCTATCGGAATCGAACCGATGACCATCGCATTACAAATGCGATGCTCTAACCTCTGAGCTAAGCGGGCTCACATAACAGAAATGTTACATGCATAGTAATTTACTAAATTACTGGGATCTTAGCTATTCCTAATTAATATGAATATAGAATCTAATTTCATTTCAAATAAATATTCAATATTGGAATTGTTCTATTATAGAACATAATAATTAATATAACGATTAATAGAATATAGCGATAGAAAATTTTGATCTATTTATCAAATGGATGTGTATCAATAATTAATGTGTTAAT
This sequence comes from Cucumis melo, assembly GCF_025177605.1. NCBI lineage: Eukaryota > Viridiplantae > Streptophyta > Magnoliopsida > Cucurbitales > Cucurbitaceae > Cucumis > Cucumis melo. Next base: position 11,986 of record NW_026123920.1, read on the forward strand.
CTTAATTGCATTTAATGCAATTGAGATGATAATGAAGCGTTTCTATGTTTTCATTCTGAAAGGTGGAAGATAAGACGAACAAGGGAATCGACCGTTTAAGTATTAAATTTTTTACTAAAAAAATAATAGAAAGAGGGGCAAATATATGTTCATATATCTATCTATATTGATATATATTGAATTGCAGATACAGAAATGATAGAATCATTTTGGATCGGAACAAATATGGGTCTCCGATAGAGAAGAGAGAGATGAAAGAAGATAGACAAGAAATCCAATAGGAGGAAACACTTTTCAATAGAGGAATCGGTATTCTAATGACTTGAGTGGTTCCAGTATAATACAAATGAAAGAAAACGGGGAAGGACATCATAATGCGATACTAATCTTAAAAGAGGGGGATATGGCGAAATCGGTAGACGCTACGGACTTAATTAGATTGAGCCTTGGTATGGAAACCTACTAAGTGATAACTTTCAAATTCAGAGAAACCTGGAATTAAAAATGGGCAATCCTGAGCCAAATCCTTTTTTCCGAAAAAAAAGGGTAGGTGCAGAGACTCAATGGAAGCTGTTCTAACAAATGGAGTTGACGACGTTGCGTTAGTAAAGGAATGAATCCTTCCATCGAAACTCCAGAAACGATGAAAGATAAACGTATTACGTACTGAAATACTATATTGATTAATGACAACTCGAATCTCTATTTTTTATATTTCTATAATTTTTTATATTTATATTTATATATATATATAAAATTATATATAAAAATGAACGAATTGTTATGAATCGATTCCAAGATCTACAAGTTGAAAAAATAATCGAATATTCATTGATCAAATCATTTACTCCATCATAGTCTGATAGATCTTTTGAAGAATTGATTAATCAGATCGAATAGAATAAAGATAGAGTCCCATTCTACATGTCAATAACGACAAAAATGAAATTTATAGTAAGAGGAAAATCCGTCGACTTTTAAAATCGTGAGGGTTCAAGTCCCTCTATCCCCAAAACCCTAAAAAGGCCCGTTGGCCTCTTTAATTATTTATCCGTTCATTAGCAATTCAGACTTTGTTATGTTTCTCATTCATTCGACTCTTTCACAAGCGTATTTGAGCGGAAATTTGATTTCTTATCACAAGGCTTGTGGTATATATTCTATATGATAGACGTACAAACGAACATCCTTGCGCAAGTAATCTGTGAAATTTGAATGATTAACTGTCTACTGTACTGAAACTTCGAAAGGCTTATCCAAGCCCTGAAATTTCGTATATCTTCAAAAAGAAGACTTTGGAATACCTTTTTTCTTATTTACAATTGACATAGACCAAAGTCATCTATTAAAATAAGGATAATGTGTCGGAAATGGCCGGGATAGCTCAGTTGGTAGAGCAGAGGACTGAAAATCCTCGTGTCACCAGTTCAAATCTGGTTCTTGGCACATCATGAATTTGTATGAGTATCTATTCTACGGATTCATTAATAATATAGATCATGAAAAATACTGATACATGATGATGTCTGGAAATCTACCCTTTAACTAAACTATATATATTTTTTACTCTATTTATAGATGTCGAAAATAGACAAGTAAAGATAAAGAGGATATTTATAGAAATATGTAAAGGATGTATATAGATATGTAAAAGAAAAGAATTTTCTTTTGTTTCCTCTTCTTTTTTATTTGTTCATACTCTGTCTCCTGGCGTTCAATTCCTATTTTATACATATTTGAAAGTTTCAATTAGTTCCTTATAAGACCCAAAAGTCTAGTCTAGGGGAGTTGAAAGGCGGGAATGGCCAAGATTCATCTCAGATACAGTACAAATAGAATCCGATTCTCTTTTCATATTATATTTCTTCATTTCACCCTATGTGACTTTTTAAAGCACATCTATAAGTCATATGCGTGATACATAGTTCATAATGCAGAACTCATTTAGTTCATCCTATTAGCTTGTGGCTCATCCAAAATAAGTATCTTACAAATTGGATAATCTCACCAAATCTCTAATTGTATTTTTTTTAATCAATAATAATAAGATGAATGAGACTTCAATTACTATGCTATATCTATAAGAGAACGTAAAAATGTATTTGAATATCTTGAGTTGTCGAAGTGAAGATTAGTTTCGTATTATTTAATGAGCATCTTGTATTTCATAAAAATTGGGGGCAATATAATCCTTACGTAAGGGCCATCCTACCCAACTTTCAGGCATTAAGATACGCTTTAGACGTGGATGATTATCATAAGAAATTCCCAACATATCATAAGATTCCCTTTCTGGAAAATCCGCACTTTTCCAAACCCAGAAAACAGACGGAATTTTAGGATTTATCCTTGCGGCAAATACTTTTATGCATACCTCTTCCGGTTGATCTATACCATACTCGATTCTCGTAAGATGATACACACTAGCTAACAGTCCGCCTGGTGCTACATCATAAGCACATTGGGAACGTAGATAATTGTAACCATATACATATAAAATGACTGCAATGGAATGCCATTCCTCGGGCTTTATTTGTAAAGTCTCTATTCCTTGGTAATCGAAACCCAAAGATCTATGAACCAGTCCATGTTTGACTAGCCAAGAAGACAAATTACCCTGCATCTTCTCCCCCCCCCATTTTTTTATTTTTATTTGTATAAGTATTTCCCATTTACAATGAAAAATTGATGAAGATTCACTCGTTCTTTGCTTTGTTATTCTGTACAAAAAAAGTATACGGCCTAATTTACTAATTCGTAGGAAGAGACTGCACTTTTGTATTTGAAAAAAGTTTCAGGAGGGATGATCTCTGAAGTAGATGATGGTTGATAGAGTAATCCTTGATCGTAATTTCCAGTATTAGTACTTGGGCCAACATGAAATTTGTGATTGGTAGTAAAACACCGATTTTCCTCTTGAGACTTAATTCGATCTTCATAGATTTCTCGAGATATTTTCTTACGAAGTTTTGTTATAGCATCTATAACAGCCTCGGGTTTAGGCGGACAACCCGGCAAATACACATCGACAGGAATTAACTTATCGACTCCCCGAACAGTACTATAAGAATCGGTACTGAACATCCCTCCTGTAATTGTACATGCTCCCATAGCAATAACATATTTTGGTTCAGGCATTTGCTCATATAATCTTACTAAAGAAGGAGCCATTTTCATTGTTACCGTACCCGCTGTTAAAATTAAGTCTGCCTGTCTAGGACTAGATCTTGGTACCAGTCCATAACGATCAAAGTCGAATCGTGAACCTATTAATGAAGCGAATTCAATGAAGCAACAACTGGTACCATAGAGAAGCGGCCATAAACTGGAGAGTCTTGACCAATTTGAAAGATCATTTGATGTAGTTGAAATAACTGAAGTTTGGGTTGTTCGATCAAGTAAGGGAAACTCGATGGAATTCATAACTGTCTCAATGTTTTTTTTAATTGTCTGAATATTCAAAAACTAAGACCATTCCAATGCTCCTTTTCGCCATGCATAAACTAAACCGACAATTAGGATAAGCACGAAAATTAAAGCTTCTATAAAGACGGATACCCCTAATACATCAAAACTCATTGCCCACGGATAAAGAAAAACTGTTTCAACATCAAAAACAACAAAAACTAGAGCAAACATATAATAACGGATTCTAAATTGTACCCAAGCATCGCCCATTGGTTCTATTCCCGATTCATAACTCGAAAGTTTCTCTGGCTCTTTGCTAAGAGGGGCTAAAACTCCAGAAATTAGAAATGCCAAAATAGGAATAAGACTTGATATTATTAGAAATACCCAGAAAATATCATATTCGTAAAGCAGAAACATAAACGTACTCCTATCAATGTGGAAAATATACCGGATTAGTCGATCGGTACATGTCTCGTTTGAAGATTCATCCACTATAATCCTATTTATATAATATCTATTATATCCATAATAAATATATATTAAATATTATATATTTATATAGAGAGGATACATATAGTCGGAATTTCCATTTAGGAACTTTTAGTGATTGAAGAAGGAAAGAGAAGACGACTACTTTAGTTTTGTGCTTTACTAGATAAGGTATACCAACAGAAAAGCCTATTTGAGAATGTTTACAATGAAAGTTACCAAAGATCTTCGTTTCTCAAACTCTAGCTTGTCCACAAATAAAATACAGTAAGTCGTTCCTAGATCCATGTGATTTACTAGTGCATTCGATTTGCATTGGGTTATGGTGGAGTTTTTAACCGGTTTCATGTCATGATTTTGACTCCAAAAATTTACTAGAATTGGGTAGGTATCCCAAAGAAAAGAAGTATTACTAATTTCTTGATTTTGTATGGGAAAATAGGAAAATTTTCATATGTAATTCATCTACAAAGATAAGACATTAATGATGAACCAAATCAAGTGGCCAATTACAAACAATACAAACAATAATGAGGAAAGGAAAACGATTCTATTTTTGAATTATTAATAATATAGGGCTATACGGACTCGAACCGTAGACCTTCTCGGTAAAACAGATCAAACTTATTATTATCAAAATGATTTGAACTGTTTCAAAGACCCAACATGCATTTTTTTGCATTGGGCTCTTTCATTAACTGTTATAAATAAGTTAGTCTACCATATTTTTTCTTGACAGAAAGAAAGGGAGATGGTTCCATGTGCTCTGATTCATTATTTTGATTCGAATCTCGGAGCACTACCAAAGTTTTTCAAAGAAGGGGTTATCCTGACGTAGGTATGCTTCTGACCTAGATCAACTTAAGTTAAATGGAATCTCTATCGTCCTGCTTCTGCTTAAAGAATAAAATATGAAACTTCATACACCTTAAAGTTGTTCATAAGATAGGACGAAAGATCATTTTTTTTGAGGTCCTGATACTCATTATGCCTAGCATTGAATAGACTGGGTATTCACCTTATCAATATCTCAAATCAATGATGGATTTTTTTAGTGCCTAAATGGGGCACTCGATTCGGACCGAACTTTTTGTCAGGCTACTGTTCTCTTGTTTTGTTCCCTAAAAGTAATAGAGTAAGACATCGATTTCTCAATAAGATCAACTTTTTTGATTACATGATGTACTTCTCTGAAAAACATTGGCGCGCGTGTAAACGAGGTGCTCTACCAACTGAGCTATAGCCCTTGTGATACATATCTTATCATGTAGATAATTTCTTGTCAAGATGAATATTCTATAATCTATTTTGTTGATTTGTTTGATTGGTATTGCTTATCAATAATATTCGATTTATAATCTATCGATGTGATAGGGCTCATTTTTTTTTCTTTGTGATGATAAATGACCTACTTAACTCAGTGGTTAGAGTATCGCTTTCATACGGCGGGAGTCATTGGTTCAAATCCAATAGTAGGTAGAACTTATTAGATACCACAGAAGCAATGGTATCTAATAAGTTTTTCTACTCAACTTTGTTCTAGTGATTTTCTATCTTTTCCATCCGACTCTATATTTATTTCATTTTTTAATTGTAATTCTTTTTTCCATGAAAA
>NW_026123920.1:22500-33908 GCF_025177605.1 Cucumis melo
AGTTACAATTCTAGTTACAGTACTGTTGATGATTTAGTCGGCATTCGGAATTTCATATCTGATGACACTTTTTTAGTTAGGGATAGTAATAGCTGCAGTTATTCCATCTATTTGGATATTGAAAATCAAATTTTTGAGATTGACAATGATCCTTCTTTTGTAAGTGAACTAGAAAGTTCTTTTTATAGTTTTCGGAACTCTACTTATCAAAATAATGTATCTAAGAGTGATGATTCCCACTATGATCAGTACATGTATGATACTAAATATAGTTGGAATAATCACATTAATAGTTGCATTGACAGTTATCTTTGGACTCAAATCTGTATTGATAGTTACATTTTAAGTGGTAGTCACAATTACAGTGACAGTTACATTTATAGTTCTATTTGTGCTGAAGGTGGAAATAGTAGTCAAAGTGAGAGTTTCAGTATAAGAACTAGCACGCATAGAAAAAATTTAACTACAACAGAACGTTCTAATGATCTAGATCTAACTAAAAAATACAGGCATTTGTGGGTTCAATGCGAAAATTGTTATGGATTAAATTATAAGAAAATTTTTAAATCAAAAATGAATATTTGTCAACAATGTGGATACCATTTGAAAATGAGTAGTTCAGATAGAATCGAACTTTTGATTGATCCAGGTACTTGGGACCCTATGGATGAAGACATGGTCTCTTTGGATCCCATTCAATTTGATTCGGAGAATCAACTTTATACTTATAAAGATCGTCTTTCTTCTTATCAAAGAAAGACAGGATTAACTGAGGCTATTCAAACAGGCACAGGTAAATTAAATGATATTCCAGTAGCAATTGGGGTTATGGATTTTCAGTTTATAGGGGGTAGTATGGGATCCGTAGTAGGAGAGAAAATCACCCGTTTGATCGAGTATGCTACCAATCAATTTTTACCTCTTATTTTAGTGTGTGCTTCGGGAGGAGCACGCATGCAAGAAGGAAGTTTGAGCTTGATGCAAATGGCAAAAATATCTTCCGCTTTATATGATTATCAATCAAATAAAAAATTATTCTATGTAGCAATCCTTACATCTCCTACTACTGGTGGGGTGACAGCTAGTTTTGGTATGTTGGGGGATATCATTATTGCCGAACCGAATGCCTACATCGCATTTGCGGGTAAAAGAGTAATTGAACAAACATTGAATAAGGCAGTCCCTGAGGGTTCACAGGAGGCTGAATCTTTATTCGATAAGGGCTTATTCGATCTAATCGTACCACGTAATCCTTTAAAAGGTGTTGTGAGTGAGTTATTTCAGCTCCACGCTTTCGTTCCCTCGAATCAAAATTCAATCAAGTAAAGCCTTACTTAACTTAAAAAATGAATTCTTTTTTTTTTTATTTCTTCCGCAAAATTTGGCACGGGGAAGAAAATGAATTTCATGCTCCCTTCTTAACATTACATGTGTATATATACTTCAACTATAGCAAATAGCGGCATAGAGTCTTGCATCTTTCTACATCTCTAGCGGATCTCTAGTTTTACTAAGAATCCTTGTTGTTGGATCGGATTATAACTACCTTTTTGGGAATTTGTACGAAAATCTTTATGAAATTTTATTAAAAAAAAATGCTAAGACAAGATAATAACTAAAATAATGCAAACGTCTATTATGATACATATATCTCATGTCGAAAGATGAGTAAGTCCATTTATTTAATTCGACATTCCTCATTCCTTTTCTATATATACTCACGTAGATATTACTTAGTATAATTATATATTGAATTAGTATAATTATAAGATACCTTTTATAACAATCAATAAATAACAGGTAAAACTATTAATATAACAATGAAAATATTAAGTCGAGGTATCCATTCTATGACAACTCTCACCACCTTACCCTCTATTTTTGTGCCTTTAGTGGGCCTAGTATTTCCGGCAATTGCAATGGCTTCTTTATTTCTTCATGTTCAAAAAAACAAGATTTTTTAAATATGCTGTCTATTTTTTTTTTTCAAAACTTAGACTTTGACGATAACACAGCTATCTATTTAGTAGACTAGAATCTAACATGTGGCTTACTCCAAACATAAGCGATTATACATACGTAAACATGATATCTGAGGAAATCAATTAGAAGTATTTCAAAATAGAAAATAGATAAGTTTCAAAATAGAAAATAGATAAGAGATCGGGCGACAAATGTTTGAGATATAAAATCAATATACCTATATGGATGTAGGTATCTATAGGGAATCATATAAAGGTGATGTTATTATTTTAGATCTAAGTAATTCGATGAATTACTTAGATCTAAAGTAAAGGTTCACATCAAAATAGTGCTAGTTGATTAGAGTTACTTCGGAAACAAAAAAAGTAAAATAGATTTTTTTTGATTCTCTTAATTCCAATAAAATGCAACGAGATCTAGTATGAATTGGCGATCAGAACGTATATGGATAGAATTTATAAGAGGATCTCGAAAAATCAGCAATTTCTGCTGGGCCTTTATCCTTTTTTTAGGTTCATTAGGGTTTTTATTGGTTGGAACTTCCAGTTATCTTGGTAGGGATTTGATAGCTTTATTTCCGTCTCAGCAAATAATTTTTTTTCCACAGGGGATCGTAATGTCTTTCTATGGGATTGCCGGTCTCTTTATTAGCTCCTATTTGTGGTGCACAATTTTGTGGAATGTAGGTAGCGGTTATGATCGATTCGATAGAAAAGAAGAAATAGTGTCTATTTTTCGTTGGGGGTTTCCTGGAAAAAATCGTCGAATCTTCCTACGATTCCTTATGAAAGACATTCAGTCCATCAGAATAGAAGTTAAAGAGGGTATTTATGCACGTCGTGTCCTTTATATGGAAATAAGAGGCCAAGGGGCCATTCCCTTGACGCGTACCGATCAGAATCTGACCCCACGAGAAATTGAGCAAAAGGCTGCCGAATTGGCCTATTTCTTGCGTGTACCAATTGAAGTTTTTTGAAAAATGAAGTTCAGAATGAATTTTGTTCGTAGCAAGAGGGATAAAACTGAAATGAAAGAATAGTCTTTTTTATAGACCATAGTAATAGTATAATAACTTAACTGGAATTTCTTCAGAATGCTCATTTGACCCAAAGCAGACGTATACGGAACAGCCAGAAAACTTTCTTTGTCCGAAATTTTGATCCGTATGTAAATCAACTGCACAGTAACAAAAAAAAAGTGGATTCTTTGTTATTTTCTTTCTGTATTATTTCGAAATTCAAGGATTAACTAATAAATCACAAATCAAAAACTAAAAAACAGGGAATGGATTCATAATAGTATGCATATGACTTGTAATAGAACTTATGTTTGATATAAATATTAGTAGTGTAGAGAGTTAACGAATGAAGTGAGTTCATTAAAAAATAAAAGACGAAAAAATGGAAAAAAAGAAAGCATTCATTCCCCTTCTATATCTTGCATCTATAGTATTTTTGCCCTGGTGGATCTCTCTTTCATTTAATAAAAGCCTAGAATCTTGGGTTACTAATTGGTGGAATACTGGTCAATCCGAAATTTTTTTGAATGATATTCAAGAAAAGAGTATTATAAAAAAAGTTCTAGAATTAGAGGAACTCTTTCTCTTGGACGAAATGCTAAAGGAATACCCAGAAACACATCTACAAAAGCTTCGTATCGGAATCTACAAAGAAACGATCCAATTGATCAAGATGCACAATGAGGATCGTATCCATATGATTTTGCACTTCTCGACAAATATAATCTGTTTCGTTATTCTAAGTGGTTATTCTATTCTTGGTAATGAAGAACTTGTTATTCTTAACTCTTGGGTTCAAGAGTTCCTATATAACTTAAGCGACACAATAAAAGCTTTTTTCTATTCTTTTATTAACTGATTTATGTATAGGATTTCATTCACCCCATGGTTGGGAACTAATGATTGGTTCTGTCTACAAAGATTTTGGATTTTCTCATAACGATCAAATTATATCCGGTCTTGTTTCCACTTTTCCAGTCATTCTTGACACAATTTTAAAATATTGGATCTTCCGTTATTTAAATCGTGTATCTCCCTCACTTGTAGTGATTTATCATTCAATGAATGACTGAAAAATATAATGTTTGTTACTTTGTACATAAGTAAAACATTCAAAATTGTACTTATTCCTTCTACCCATCGCGAAGGATGCCTCCTATATTCGAGTAACTTTATTTCAGTAAATAGCAGAATCATGGATAGGGAACTATACTAGGGACCTACCTAATTTTATTGTAGAAATTTTTGGGCTCAATGATTGGACCATGCAAACTAGAAATACCTTTTCTTCGATAAAGGAAGAGATTACTCGATCTATTTCCGTATCACTCATGATATATATAATAACTTGGGCACCCGTTTCAAATGCATATCCCATTTTTGCACAACAGGGTTATGAAAATCCACGAGAAGCAACCGGCCGTATTGTCTGCGCCAACTGCCATTTAGCTAATAAGCCCGTGGATATCGAGGTTCCACAAGCGGTACTTCCTGATACTGTATTTGAAGCAGTTGTTCGAATTCCTTATGATATGCAACTGAAACAAGTTCTTGCGAATGGTAAAAAAGGGTGGTTTGAATGTGGGGGCTGTTCTTATTTTACCCGAGGGGTTTGAATTAGCCCCCCCCGATCGTATTTCTCCCCGAGATTAAAGAAAAGATGGGCAATCTTTCTTTTCAGAGCTATCGTCCCACTAAAAAAAATATTCTTGTGATAGGTCCTGTTCCTGGTCAGAAATATAGTGAAATCACCTTTCCTATTCTTTCCCCGGACCCTGCGACTAAGAAAGATGTTCACTTCTTAAAATATCCCATATACGTAGGCGGGAACAGGGGAAGGGGGTCAGATTTATCCCGACGGGGAGTAAGAGTAATAATAATGTTTATAATGCTACAGCAGCAGGGATAGTAAGCAAAATAATACGAAAAGAAAAAGGAGGATATGAAATAACCATAGTGGATGCAGCGAATGGGCGTCAAGTGGTTGATATTATCCCTCCAGGACCAGAACTTCTTGTTTCAGAGGGCGAATCCATCAAACTTGATCAACCATTAACGAGTAATCCTAATGTGGGAGGATTTGGTCAGGGAGATGCGGAAATCGTCCTTCAAGATCCATTACGTGTCCAAGGCCTTTTGTTCTTTTTTGCATCTGTTATTTTGGCACAAATCTTTTTAGTTCTTAAAAAGAAACAGTTTGAGAAGGTTCAATTGTCCCGAAATGAATTTCTAAATCTGGGGATTTATCAAATAAAGTTCGTAAAAAAAAACCAAATTCTTGTTGGCAATTCTATAATTTAATTATGTATGATCAAAAAAATTATGAAAAACTTTTTCCCTTGTTTTTTTTTTTTATTCTTTTTCGACCCTATTTCGGTAATTACTTGTACCGCATTACTAGTCATAGTATGGATATTATATTGTCAGGAAGACTATTTTACCTCTTCTTTATTTCTTTGTTTTTTACAATACAAATAGGAGCGGTATTATTATGATTATTATGTCACTGGTGCCAGATTGAAATGTCATTGAATGTGTCCTATTTTTATTCTAATAGAATAAAAATAGAGTAGATATTAAAAATAAGATAAGTAAATGGAGAATAGAAAAAAAAATGAAGGGAACAAAGGATTCTAGAAGGAATTATGCATCTTTCTAGTATTCGATACCAGAAAAAATTCCTTTTCTTGTTCTGGTGTCGAAATAATAAACTAATGAATTATTCTTGATCCCGTTCGTCAAAGATCTCTATTCTTAGTTTCAATTTTTCCCGGTTTATCAGAACCTTTTTTTCGATTTATTACATAAGTAGTGAACAAATTCAATGAATTTTTCAATTCTATTTTATATTAAAATAACTATAGAAAATTCTATTAGTATATTTTAATCTATTTAAAGGGTTTGTGATATCTGATCGATAGAAATATAATATTGTTATATTGGGATTGTATCATCCAGAAAGAGGGAATCGAGTGATTCTCTCTTTCTTTTTTTCGCTTTGAAATGAAAGTATCGACCGATACGATCGCGAAAGAGATGGTCTGAATCAATTTTTTTTTTTGAAGCAATTCAGAATCAGAAAGAAATGAAGTTTTTTGAAAAAATAGGAAAGATCCATTTTTTCATTTATATGAATAAATTAGTCTAATTCTAATTAGTAAGAGCTCAACGGGACCTACCCCCCTCTTTTTTTCTGATTTGAGGGGGATCCTGTTGAGTTCTTACGCTTTCATGTCTCCAACTCAGTTCATCCGATTATTACAGAGATGAACCTAAGCCGGAATATGAACCATAAAAGAAAATACCAAACTAAACCGATCACAGGAATACCAGTTACAGTACCGATTATCCAAAGAGGAATCCTTCCAGTAGTCTCGGCCATTTGTCCCACTTCCCTCCCCATTTCATCAAGTGGTCGTGCTAGAGACAGAAACAGTCATAGATAATTATGAGATGATATCCTTCCGAATTGGGATAAGATAATTCGTACTATTATTTAGTATTTTCTTTTATTTAATTGAAGAAAATAATTGGAAAATAAAACAGCAAGTACAAAAATGAGTAATAACCCCCAGTAAAGACTGGTACGATTCAATTCAACATTTTGTTCGTTCGGATTTTGATTGTGTCATAGCTCTATAATTCGGATTAGGTTTATCGTTGGATGAATTGCATTGCTGATATTGACCCCTAAAAAAGAAACGGTAGGTACAGCTAGTCCGTGAAACAGTTAACCATCGCACTGTAAAAATAGGATAAGTTTTATCGATAGTCATTTGGTCCTCCTAAAAAGATCTACTAAATTCATCGAGTTGTTCCAAAGAATCAAAACGGCCAGTTATTAATGGAATTCCTTGTCGGCTCTCTGTAAAAATACTCATTTGGACGAGGGCTTCCAAAAACATCGTAAGCTAAACCCGTGCTGACGAATAACCAACCTGCAATGAATAGAGAAGGTATAGTAATGCTATGAATGACCCAGTATCGAATACTGGTGATAATATCAGCAAAAGAACGTTCTCCTGTGCTTCCAGACATGCCGAGCTCCACATATTCTTGTACAGTCAAAAGGGGGATCGATTCCGTAAAAGATGAGATCAGTAAATGGAAATTAACTGAAATTTTATCTTTGTAAGATCGTCAATATTGTACCGAGGGTGTTTTTTAGAGTATACCGAATCAGTATAGCTATCCTTCTTCTGACGCAGCAACGCAATTTCACAATAAGTATCAAAATGAAGCACTAAAACTAAATAATATAATTTGTTTCTTCTTTTCTTGCTGCTTGTCGATGTAGAATCATATACCATTCATTCAATAGAAAATTCTGAAAATGCCTGTCTGTAGTATTAAGGATTCTATCGGTTATTGGCTTCGGGCTAGAAAGCGAAGATTGGGTAAAATGTGAATCCGACTGGTTGGTTTATAATAATTTAGGAAGCAGATTCTAATAGTCCCAAAATTCAATGAAATTAGACGTGAAATCTCGAAATATTTCTTTTGTGTTTGTAGTTATATTTTTGTTTGAATCTTTTTTTATTTTAAGGAATTGGTTAGTCGTCCCAGTAACAAGTAACAGTAGTACATAGGATTCGATGAACGAAACAGAACAACGAATAGAAGAATAATAAATATTCGTAATGCACGCATTATTGTTTTATATTAGACTCAAACGATCGTTCTTCAACTAATTAGAAGAATGTTTTTTAATATGGAAAGAATAAGAATAAATGGAGAACCTAGTTTCGAGTGATCTGATCGTGCGATACTTTTTTTCTTTTTAAAAAAGATTTTATGGAAATGAAACCCACTACATAAAATCTAATTAGTGGGAATACAATTTCATAAATAAAGGGCATTATAAGGTCATTCATTCTTCAGCGATTCAAAGAGCATTTCATTTTTGGAATCAAGTTACACAACATAGTTTATTTATTATTTTTCTTTTTTTTTTTTTTTTTTCTTTCTAATTATTTAGAATCCATTTAATAGATTTATATATTTACTAGATTTATATATTAAATTATTGTTTATAAATTCTTTATAATAAGAATATTTGTTTTGAAAACTCAAGAGTTGTTCAATGAATCCCTTGATTCCGAATTGCGGGATAGAGAGACAGATGATGAATTGATTTCTTACCTATGTCACAAGATTTTTGTTAGTATCATCTATAATCATAATAATAGATGAATCAAAAACTTTTCAATTGAATATATTTTTTCAATTAGTATTTTTACTTATCCATCCGCGTATCTTTCAAAAATAGAAACTTAGGGAAGTGCTTTTATAAACATATGGGATAAAAATAACGTATTTCATTTAGCCTCGTCATGCCTACTATCACTAGTTATTTCGGTTTTCTACTAGCAGTTTTTAACTATAACCTCAGCTCTATTTATCGGTCTGAACAAGATACGACTTATTTGATTAAAATTCATTGAATGCACAATTCAAAAAAAAAGAAAGATTTCGGTGTTATTCAATATATTCTATATATTGTAGAGTTCTTTACCTTGTCAATTCAATTTCGAATTCTTGGTCATTGAGATTCATGGGCAATACCGATTAATATTTTAAGGATAGATATTACCTCTCCTTTTCCTCGTTCAACTAATTGAAATGATTGAAGTTTTTTCTATTTGGAATCGTATTAGGTCTAATTCCTATTACTTTGGCTGGATTATTTGTGACCGCATATTTACAATACAGACGGGGGGATCAGTTGGACCTTTGATTAATTAACAGTTCTTTTTTTTGATTGACCCCCTACTTGCTTTATAGGAGGTAAAATTTTGATTTCTGTTGAATTATTTCAGTATCATTTTGATTTAACAACAACAAGAATCGAATCACGCTCTATAGGATTTGAACCTACGACATCGGGTTTTGGAGACCCGCGTTCTACCGAAACTGAACTAAGAGCGTTTTATTATCAAACTAAAAGCAACCCGAATATATCTTCGATACATATATTATCATAGAGAATATCATAAAATTAAATAAAAAAAGATTGATTCGATATATGTATGTTCAATTTTTATGGATCTCAATTGATTCCTCGTTACTGTTCAGAAGATAAGTAATAGGTAGGGATGACAGGATTTGAACCCGTGACATTTTGTACCCAAAACAAACGCGCTACCAAGCTGCGCTACATCCCTTTCAATTGGTCTACAGTGTTATTGTAGAGAATCCCTGTCCTTGTTTTCCACATTTTTTATTTATTTCCTCCATTGGTATACACAAATTATCTTGCCATTTCTTCTTTTTTGTCTCATATCATATATAAAATATAATAAAAATAATAAAAAGACTTATATACGTATGAAATAATAAATATTAAATCCGCCGTAAAGAAAAATGAATATTTGGGGTGGGGCGGAAAGCTACATATTTTTTTTAATAAAAAAGGGAATATCTACCGAATTGAACTGTTGTACATTTCAATTTGAATTAGGAATTCCGCGGACAATACAAGCGGTTATTAACTATATATACATTTGATGGTATGTAATACCAGTATGTATTACAAATTACTATAAAGTAGGAGGGTTTTCAATGCGAGATCTAAAAACATATCTCTCCGTGGCACCGGTAGTAAGTACTATATGGTTCGGGGCTTTAGCGGGGTCTATTAATCGAGATCAATCGTTTATTCCCGGATGCGTTGGTATTCCCGTTTTTTTCATTCTAGTTATTGACTTGGGAAGGGGTGAAGAAGATTAGAAAAACAATCAAATATCTTTGACTAATCCCCTTCCCCCTTCTTTTTTTTAGAGTTTTTAGACTTAGAATAAGTTAGAAAGAATCAAAATGGATTCAACCCTCAGTCAAACTCGGACGCGGCGCCAGGTTCAAATTTAATTAATAAAAGAGTGAGAACGAAAATGAAAATGTGATGGCTAGGGCAACAATATCATACAAAATACTTAAATGAAAAACTGTACTGCGATTCTAAATTTAGAAATTATTGTATTACTATATTTTAATATTTGATTGTAACGAAATCTTTCATAATTTTATTTCGAGTTACCAATTTTTTCTTTTTTTCTTCATTTTGGATCGGAAAATGGAAGAGTTGCGTGAATCAAAAATCCAAGGGAGGTTCATGGCCAAGGGTAAAGATGCCCGAGTAACTGTTATTTTGGAATGTACTCGTTGTGTTCGAAACGGTGTTAATAAGGAATCAATAGGGATTTCCAGATATATTACTCAAAAGAATCGACACAATACGCCTAGTCGATTGGAATTGAGAAAATTCTGTCCCCCGGTGTTACAAACATACGATTCATGGGGAGATAAAGAAATAGATCGAACCGATCGGCTGTGTGTCACCCTTTTCCAATCCAAGGAAGATGAAAAATTACATATATTAGACATATTTTAGATTTAAATATAAACAAACCAAATCCTATTTCGATCGGATCTAAAATGATTTAGAATTAAGAAATAGGATTTTCGGGATAAGGAATAAAAAAACCATGGATAAATCCAAGCGACTCTTTCTTAAATCCAAACGATCTTTTCCGTAGGCGTTTGCCCCCGATTCCATCGGGGGATCGAATTGATTATAGAAAACATGAGTTTAATTAGTCGATTTATTAGTGAACAAGGAAAAATATTATCTAGACGGGTAAATAGATTGACCTTAAAACAGCAACGCTTAATTACTATTGCTATAAAACAAGCTCGTATTTTATCTTTGTTACCTTTTCTTAATAATGAGAAACAATTTGAAAGAAGCGAGTCGACCGCCTAGAACTATTGGTCTTAGAACCAGGAATAAATAGACTTAGCTTACTCTTTAATTGAATTAAAATTCTAATCCAAACTCAACCGCAGATTGATTCTTTGTTCGAAAAATCCGAAAATCCTAGATTCGATTGTCGTGTCGTAAGAAAAAGAAAGAATAGTGGAAGAAGAATAAATCGTTTTTTTTTTTATTGAACATATTTGCTTCATTTTGACCACTTTATCATATTTTATCATACTAATTTCTACTCTACCTTCTCGGAGTTCATTCTCCAGAGAACTCCATTTTAAGCATTCCGCTGGATTCTTTGCAATCTTCGTATTTTATGATCTCATTGGAAATCATATAAAGACAATTTCCTATTTAATATCGCGATTTGGGCAAGTATTTTTACGATTAAGAAGCAACTGCCCTCTTGTACAGATTGTGTATGAATCCTACTATAACTGTAGTCTACCTTATTAGATCGAATTACTGCATTTATTCGAGCGATCCACAACTGTCGAAAATTTCTTTTTTGCCTACCTCTATCCCGATAAGCTGAAGCCAAAGCTCTTATTTTTCTGTTGAGTAATAGTTCGAGTAAGTCTTGAATGAGCCCCTCGAAAGCTTGATGCAAATAAACGAATTTTTGTTCTACGTCTCCGAGCT
>NW_026123921.1:2500-25233 GCF_025177605.1 Cucumis melo
GGAGTCCTGAACTAGCTGCTGCTTGTGAAGTATGGAAGGAGATCAAATTTGAATTTGAGGCAATGGATACAATTTGAGGCAATGGATACTTTGTAATCCAGTAATTACTCTTCGTTCTTTTAATTGACTTTCAATTAAACTAAATTCGGCTCAATCTTTTACTAAAAGGATTGAGCCGAATACAATACAAAGATATTATTGTATATCTTTTTTACTAGATATACAAAATAGAAAATTGAAATAAAAATATAAGACGAAACAACTTAAAAATTTTTATTGTTGTGCTGGATCCGCAATTAAGCCTATGGATCCTTAGGATTGGTGTAGTCATTTAATATTTAATATATTATATCCCGTAGCGTCGTTTCAGATCCGGGATCGAGCCAAGTATCACAACTTCTTCTACCCCATCCTGTATATTGTCCTTTTTGTTCTGTCTTGGAATACAAATTTTTTAGTAGACGAGATTTTACGAAAAAAGTTCTTCATATTCATAGGGATAACAACGATTTTTTTTATGTGAATTTGACAATTTGACATAACCGGTGAGAAACCACTATTTATAAATTAATAATTGAATTGATTTAATTGAAAAAAAAAATAATTCTCTTTTGAGAGAACGCTAAGTATCACTTCACTATATATAACGGAACCTTTTTTTTTTTAAGACCGACTCGTTAATACTTAATAATCCTAGTGATTGGATTTAGATCCTATTCTGATAGGAAATGAGATATTTAAATGATTTCTTTTTTATCGAATGACTATTCAGCTATTGTATTTTCATGTAAATAGGGGCAAGAAAGCTCTATGGAAAAAAGATGGTTAAATTCGATGTTGTCTAAAGGGAAGTTAGAATACAGGTGTAGGCTAAATAAATCAATCAATAGTCTTGGTCCTATTGAAAGTGAAGGATCAATTATAAATAATATGAATAAAAACATTCCTAGTCATAGTGATAGTTACAATTCTAGTTACAGTACTGTTGATGATTTAGTCGGCATTCGGAATTTCATATCTGATGACACTTTTTTAGTTAGGGATAGTAATAGCTGCAGTTATTCCATCTATTTGGATATTGAAAATCAAATTTTTGAGATTGACAATGATCCTTCTTTTGTAAGTGAACTAGAAAGTTCTTTTTATAGTTTTCGGAACTCTACTTATCAAAATAATGTATCTAAGAGTGATGATTCCCACTATGATCAGTACATGTATGATACTAAATATAGTTGGAATAATCACATTAATAGTTGCATTGACAGTTATCTTTGGACTCAAATCTGTATTGATAGTTACATTTTAAGTGGTAGTCACAATTACAGTGACAGTTACATTTATAGTTCTATTTGTGCTGAAGGTGGAAATAGTAGTCAAAGTGAGAGTTTCAGTATAAGAACTAGCACGCATAGAAAAAATTTAACTACAACAGAACGTTCTAATGATCTAGATCTAACTAAAAAATACAGGCATTTGTGGGTTCAATGCGAAAATTGTTATGGATTAAATTATAAGAAAATTTTTAAATCAAAAATGAATATTTGTCAACAATGTGGATACCATTTGAAAATGAGTAGTTCAGATAGAATCGAACTTTTGATTGATCCAGGTACTTGGGACCCTATGGATGAAGACATGGTCTCTTTGGATCCCATTCAATTTGATTCGGAGAATCAACTTTATACTTATAAAGATCGTCTTTCTTCTTATCAAAGAAAGACAGGATTAACTGAGGCTATTCAAACAGGCACAGGTAAATTAAATGATATTCCAGTAGCAATTGGGGTTATGGATTTTCAGTTTATAGGGGGTAGTATGGGATCCGTAGTAGGAGAGAAAATCACCCGTTTGATCGAGTATGCTACCAATCAATTTTTACCTCTTATTTTAGTGTGTGCTTCGGGAGGAGCACGCATGCAAGAAGGAAGTTTGAGCTTGATGCAAATGGCAAAAATATCTTCCGCTTTATATGATTATCAATCAAATAAAAAATTATTCTATGTAGCAATCCTTACATCTCCTACTACTGGTGGGGGTGACAGCTAGTTTTGGTATGTTGGGGGATATCATTATTGCCGAACCGAATGCCTACATCGCATTTGCGGGTAAAAGAGTAATTGAACAAACATTGAATAAGGCAGTCCCTGAGGGTTCACAGGAGGCTGAATCTTTATTCGATAAGGGCTTATTCGATCTAATCGTACCACGTAATCCTTTAAAAGGTGTTGTGAGTGAGTTATTTCAGCTCCACGCTTTCGTTCCCTCGAATCAAAATTCAATCAAGTAAAGCCTTACTTAACTTAAAAAATGAATTCTTTTTTTTTTTATTTCTTCCGCAAAATTTGGCACGGGGAAGAAAATGAATTTCATGCTCCCTTCTTAACATTACATGTGTATATATACTTCAACTATAGCAAATAGCGGCATAGAGTCTTGCATCTTTCTACATCTCTAGCGGATCTCTAGTTTTACTAAGAATCCTTGTTGTTGGATCGGATTATAACTACCTTTTTGGGAATTTGTACGAAAATCTTTATGAAATTTTATTAAAAAAAAATGCTAAGACAAGATAATAACTAAAATAATGCAAACGTCTATTATGATACATATATCTCATGTCGAAAGATGAGTAAGTCCATTTATTTAATTCGACATTCCTCATTCCTTTTCTATATATACTCACGTAGATATTACTTAGTATAATTATATATTGAATTAGTATAATTATAAGATACCTTTTATAACAATCAATAAATAACAGGTAAAACTATTAATATAACAATGAAAATATTAAGTCGAGGTATCCATTCTATGACAACTCTCACCACCTTACCCTCTATTTTTGTGCCTTTAGTGGGCCTAGTATTTCCGGCAATTGCAATGGCTTCTTTATTTCTTCATGTTCAAAAAAACAAGATTTTTTAAATATGCTGTCTATTTTTTTTTTTTCAAAACTTAGACTTTGACGATAACACAGCTATCTATTTAGTAGACTAGAATCTAACATGTGGCTTACTCCAAACATAAGCGATTATACATACGTAAACATGATATCTGAGGAAATCAATTAGAAGTATTTCAAAATAGAAAATAGATAAGTTTCAAAATAGAAAATAGATAAGAGATCGGGCGACAAATGTTTGAGATATAAAATCAATATACCTATATGGATGTAGGTATCTATAGGGAATCATATAAAGGTGATGTTATTATTTTAGATCTAAGTAATTCGATGAATTACTTAGATCTAAAGTAAAGGTTCACATCAAAATAGTGCTAGTTGATTAGAGTTACTTCGGAAACAAAAAAAGTAAAATAGATTTTTTTTGATTCTCTTAATTCCAATAAAATGCAACGAGATCTAGTATGAATTGGCGATCAGAACGTATATGGATAGAATTTATAAGAGGATCTCGAAAAATCAGCAATTTCTGCTGGGCCTTTATCCTTTTTTTAGGTTCATTAGGGTTTTTATTGGTTGGAACTTCCAGTTATCTTGGTAGGGATTTGATAGCTTTATTTCCGTCTCAGCAAATAATTTTTTTTCCACAGGGGATCGTAATGTCTTTCTATGGGATTGCCGGTCTCTTTATTAGCTCCTATTTGTGGTGCACAATTTTGTGGAATGTAGGTAGCGGTTATGATCGATTCGATAGAAAAGAAGAAATAGTGTCTATTTTTCGTTGGGGGTTTCCTGGAAAAAATCGTCGAATCTTCCTACGATTCCTTATGAAAGACATTCAGTCCATCAGAATAGAAGTTAAAGAGGGTATTTATGCACGTCGTGTCCTTTATATGGAAATAAGAGGCCAAGGGGCCATTCCCTTGACGCGTACCGATCAGAATCTGACCCCACGAGAAATTGAGCAAAAGGCTGCCGAATTGGCCTATTTCTTGCGTGTACCAATTGAAGTTTTTTGAAAAATGAAGTTCAGAATGAATTTTGTTCGTAGCAAGAGGGATAAAACTGAAATGAAAGAATAGTCTTTTTTATAGACCATAGTAATAGTATAATAACTTAACTGGAATTTCTTCAGAATGCTCATTTGACCCAAAGCAGACGTATACGGAACAGCCAGAAAACTTTCTTTGTCCGAAATTTTGATCCGTATGTAAATCAACTGCACAGTAACAAAAAAAAGTGGATTCTTTGTTATTTTCTTTCTGTATTATTTCGAAATTCAAGGATTAACTAATAAATCACAAATCAAAAACTAAAAAACAGGGAATGGATTCATAATAGTATGCATATGACTTGTAATAGAACTTATGTTTGATATAAATATTAGTAGTGTAGAGAGTTAACGAATGAAGTGAGTTCATTAAAAAATAAAAGACGAAAAAATGGAAAAAAAGAAAGCATTCATTCCCCTTCTATATCTTGCATCTATAGTATTTTTGCCCTGGTGGATCTCTCTTTCATTTAATAAAAGCCTAGAATCTTGGGTTACTAATTGGTGGAATACTGGTCAATCCGAAATTTTTTTGAATGATATTCAAGAAAAGAGTATTATAAAAAAAGTTCTAGAATTAGAGGAACTCTTTCTCTTGGACGAAATGCTAAAGGAATACCCAGAAACACATCTACAAAAGCTTCGTATCGGAATCTACAAAGAAACGATCCAATTGATCAAGATGCACAATGAGGATCGTATCCATATGATTTTGCACTTCTCGACAAATATAATCTGTTTCGTTATTCTAAGTGGTTATTCTATTCTTGGTAATGAAGAACTTGTTATTCTTAACTCTTGGGTTCAAGAGTTCCTATATAACTTAAGCGACACAATAAAAGCTTTTTCTATTCTTTTATTAACTGATTTATGTATAGGATTTCATTCACCCCATGGTTGGGAACTAATGATTGGTTCTGTCTACAAAGATTTTGGATTTTCTCATAACGATCAAATTATATCCGGTCTTGTTTCCACTTTTCCAGTCATTCTTGACACAATTTTAAAATATTGGATCTTCCGTTATTTAAATCGTGTATCTCCCTCACTTGTAGTGATTTATCATTCAATGAATGACTGAAAAATATAATGTTTGTTACTTTGTACATAAGTAAAACATTCAAAATTGTACTTATTCCTTCTACCCATCGCGAAGGATGCCTCCTATATTCGAGTAACTTTATTTCAGTAAATAGCAGAATCATGGATAGGGAACTATACTAGGGACCTACCTAATTTTATTGTAGAAATTTTTGGGCTCAATGATTGGACCATGCAAACTAGAAATACCTTTTCTTCGATAAAGGAAGAGATTACTCGATCTATTTCCGTATCACTCATGATATATATAATAACTTGGGCACCCGTTTCAAATGCATATCCCATTTTTGCACAACAGGGTTATGAAAATCCACGAGAACAACCGGCCGTATTGTCTGCGCCAACTGCCATTTAGCTAATAAGCCCGTGGATATCGAGGTTCCACAAGCGGTACTTCCTGATACTGTATTTGAAGCAGTTGTTCGAATTCCTTATGATATGCAACTGAAACAAGTTCTTGCGAATGGTAAAAAGGGTGGTTTGAATGTGGGGGCTGTTCTTATTTTACCCGAGGGGTTTGAATTAGCCCCCCCCGATCGTATTTCTCCCGAGATTAAAGAAAAGATGGGCAATCTTTCTTTTCAGAGCTATCGTCCCACTAAAAAAAATATTCTTGTGATAGGTCCTGTTCCTGGTCAGAAATATAGTGAAATCACCTTTCCTATTCTTTCCCCGGACCCTGCGACTAAGAAAGATGTTCACTTCTTAAAATATCCCATATACGTAGGCGGGAACAGGGGGAAGGGGTCAGATTTATCCCGACGGGAGTAAGAGTAATAATAATGTTTATAATGCTACAGCAGCAGGGATAGTAAGCAAAATAATACGAAAAGAAAAAGGAGGATATGAAATAACCATAGTGGATGCAGCGAATGGGCGTCAAGTGGTTGATATTATCCCTCCAGGACCAGAACTTCTTGTTTCAGAGGGCGAATCCATCAAACTTGATCAACCATTAACGAGTAATCCTAATGTGGGAGGATTTGGTCAGGGAGATGCGGAAATCGTCCTTCAAGATCCATTACGTGTCCAAGGCCTTTTGTTCTTTTTTGCATCTGTTATTTTGGCACAAATCTTTTTAGTTCTTAAAAAGAAACAGTTTGAGAAGGTTCAATTGTCCGAAATGAATTTCTAAATCTGGGGATTTATCAAATAAAGTTCGTAAAAAAAACCAAATTCTTGTTGGCAATTCTATAATTTAATTATGTATGATCAAAAAATTATGAAAAACTTTTTCCCTTGTTTTTTTTTTTATTCTTTTTCGACCCTATTTCGGTAATTACTTGTACCGCATTACTAGTCATAGTATGGATATTATATTGTCAGGAAGACTATTTTACCTCTTCTTTATTTCTTTGTTTTTTACAATACAAATAGGAGCGGTATTATTATGATTATTATGTCACTGGTGCCAGATTGAAATGTCATTGAATGTGTCTATTTTTATTCTAATAGAATAAAAATAGAGTAGATATTAAAAATAAGATAAGTAAATGGAGAATAGAAAAAAAATGAAGGGAACAAAGGATTCTAGAAGGAATTATGCATCTTTCTAGTATTCGATACCAGAAAAATTCCTTTTCTTGTTCTGGTGTCGAAATAATAAACTAATGAATTATTCTTGATCCCGTTCGTCAAAGATCTCTATTCTTAGTTTCAATTTTTCCCGGTTTATCAGAACCTTTTTTTCGATTTATTACATAAGTAGTGAACAAATTCAATGAATTTTTCAATTCTATTTTATATTAAAATAACTATAGAAAATTCTATTAGTATATTTTAATCTATTTAAAGGGTTTGTGATATCTGATCGATAGAAATATAATATTGTTATATTGGGATTGTATCATCCAGAAAGAGGGAATCGAGTGATTCTCTCTTTCTTTTTTTCGCTTTGAAATGAAAGTATCGACCGATACGATCGCGAAAGAGATGGTCTGAATCAATTTTTTTTTTGAAGCAATTCAGAATCAGAAAGAAATGAAGTTTTTTGAAAAAATAGGAAAGATCCATTTTTTCATTTATATGAATAAATTAGTCTAATTCTAATTAGTAAGAGCTCAACGGGACCTACCCCCTCTTTTTTTCTGATTTGAGGGGGATCCTGTTGAGTTCTTACGCTTTCATGTCTCCAACTCAGTTCATCCGATTATTACAGAGATGAACCTAAGCCGGAATATGAACCATAAAAGAAAATACCAACTAAACCGATCACAGGAATACCAGTTACAGTACCGATTATCCAAAGAGGAATCCTTCCAGTAGTCTCGGCCATTTGTCCCACTTCCCTCCCCATTTCATCAAGTGGTCGTGCTAGAGACAGAAACAGTCATAGATAATTATGAGATGATATCCTTCCGAATGGGATAAGATAATTCGTACTATTATTTAGTATTTTCTTTTATTTAATTGAAGAAATAATTGGAAAATAAAACAGCAAGTACAAAAATGAGTAATAACCCCCAGTAAAGACTGGTACGATTCAATTCAACATTTTGTTCGTTCGGATTTGATTGTGTCATAGCTCTATAATTCGGATTAGGTTTATCGTTGGATGAATTGCATTGCTGATATTGACCCTAAAAAAGAAACGGTAGGTACAGCTAGTCCGTGAACAGTTAACCATCGCACTGTAAAAATAGGATAAGTTTTATCGATAGTCATTTGGTCCTCCTAAAAAGATCTACTAAATTCATCGAGTTGTTCCAAAGAATCAAAACGGCCAGTTATTAATGGAATTCCTTGTCGGCTCTCTGTAAAATACTCATTTGGACGAGGGCTTCCAAAAACATCGTAAGCTAAACCCGTGCTGACGAATAACCAACCTGCAATGAATAGAGAAGGTATAGTAATGCTATGAATGACCCAGTATCGAATACTGGTGATAATATCAGCAAAAGAACGTTCTCCTGTGCTTCCAGACATGCCGAGCTCCACATATTCTTGTACAGTCAAAAGGGGGATCGATTCCGTAAAAGATGAGATCAGTAAATGGAAATTAACTGAAATTTTATCTTTGTAAGATCGTCAATATTGTACCGAGGGTGTTTTTAGAGTATACCGAATCAGTATAGCTATCCTTCTTCTGACGCAGCAACGCAATTTCACAATAAGTATCAAAATGAAGCACTAAAACTAAATAATATAATTTGTTTCTTCTTTTCTTGCTGCTTGTCGATGTAGAATCATATACCATTCATTCAATAGAAAATTCTGAAAATGCCTGTCTGTAGTATTAAGGATTCTATCGGTTATTGGCTTCGGGCTAGAAAGCGAAGATTGGGTAAAATGTGAATCCGACTGGTTGGTTTATAATAATTTAGGAAGCAGATTCTAATAGTCCCAAAATTCAATGAAATTAGACGTGAAATCTCGAAATATTTCTTTTGTGTTTGTAGTTATATTTTTGTTTGAATCTTTTTTTATTTTAAGGAATTGGTTAGTCGTCCAGTAACAAGTAACAGTAGTACATAGGATTCGATGAACGAAACAGAACAACGAATAGAAGAATAATAATAAATATTCGTAATGCACGCATTATTGTTTTATATTAGACTCAAACGATCGTTCTTCAACTAATTAGAAGAATGTTTTTAATATGGAAAGAATAAGAATAAATGGAGAACCTAGTTTCGAGTGATCTGATCGTGCGATACTTTTTTTCTTTTTAAAAAAGATTTTATGGAAATGAACCCACTACATAAAATCTAATTAGTGGGAATACAATTTCATAAATAAAGGGCATTATAAGGTCATTCATTCTTCAGCGATTCAAAGAGCATTTCATTTTTGGAATCAAGTTACACAACATAGTTTATTTATTATTTTTCTTTTTTTTTTTTTTTTTTCTTTCTAATTATTTAGAATCCATTTAATAGATTTATATATTTACTAGATTTATATATTAAATTATTGTTTATAAATTCTTTATAATAAGAATATTTGTTTTGAAAACTCAAGAGTTGTTCAATGAATCCCTTGATTCCGAATTGCGGGATAGAGAGACAGATGATGAATTGATTTCTTACCTATGTCACAAGATTTTTGTTAGTATCATCTATAATCATAATAATAGATGAATCAAAAACTTTCAATTGAATATATTTTTTCAATTAGTATTTTTACTTATCCATCCGCGTATCTTTCAAAAATAGAAACTTAGGGAAGTGCTTTATAAACATATGGATAAAAATAACGTATTTCATTTAGCCTCGTCATGCCTACTATCACTAGTTATTTCGGTTTTCTACTAGCAGTTTTAACTATAACCTCAGCTCTATTTATCGGTCTGAACAAGATACGACTTATTTGATTAAAATTCATTGAATGCACAATTCAAAAAAAAGAAAGATTTCGGTGTTATTCAATATATTCTATATATTGTAGAGTTCTTTACCTTGTCAATTCAATTTCGAATTCTTGGTCATTGAGATTCATGGGCAATACCGATTAATATTTTAAGGATAGATATTACCTCTCCTTTTCCTCGTTCAACTAAATTGAAATGATTGAAGTTTTTCTATTTGGAATCGTATTAGGTCTAATTCCTATTACTTTGGCTGGATTATTTGTGACCGCATATTTACAATACAGACGGGGGGATCAGTTGGACCTTTGATTAATTAA
Source organism: Cucumis melo (assembly GCF_025177605.1). NCBI lineage: Eukaryota > Viridiplantae > Streptophyta > Magnoliopsida > Cucurbitales > Cucurbitaceae > Cucumis > Cucumis melo. The sequence continues at coordinate 12,181 of NW_026123921.1, forward strand.
CAGTTCTTTTTTTTGATTGACCCCCTACTTGCTTTATAGGAGGTAAAATTTTGATTTCTGTTGAATTATTTCAGTATCATTTTGATTTAACAACAACAAGAATCGAATCACGCTCTATAGGATTTGAACCTACGACATCGGGTTTTGGAGACCCGCGTTCTACCGAACTGAACTAAGAGCGTTTTATTATCAAACTAAAAGCAACCCGAATATATCTTCGATACATATATTATCATAGAGAATATCATAAAATTAAATAAAAAAAGATTGATTCGATATATGTATGTTCAATTTTTATGGATCTCAATTGATTCCTCGTTACTGTTCAGAAGATAAGTAATAGGTAGGGATGACAGGATTTGAACCCGTGACATTTTGTACCCAAAACAAACGCGCTACCAAGCTGCGCTACATCCCTTTCAATTGGTCTACAGTGTTATTGTAGAGAATCCCTGTCTTGTTTTCCACATTTTTTATTTATTTCCTCCATTGGTATACACAAATTATCTTGCCATTTCTTCTTTTTTGTCTCATATCATATATAAAATATAATAAAAATAATAAAAAGACTTATATACGTATGAAATAATAAATATTAAATCCGCCGTAAAGAAAAATGAATATTTGGGGTGGGGCGGAAAGCTACATATTTTTTTTAATAAAAAAGGGAATATCTACCGAATTGAACTGTTGTACATTTCAATTTGAATTAGGAATTCCGCGGACAATACAAGCGGTTATTAACTATATATACATTTGATGGTATGTAATACCAGTATGTATTACAAATTACTATAAAGTAGGAGGGTTTTCAATGCGAGATCTAAAAACATATCTCTCCGTGGCACCGGTAGTAAGTACTATATGGTTCGGGGCTTTAGCGGGTCTATTAATCGAGATCAATCGTTTATTCCCGGATGCGTTGGTATTCCCGTTTTTTTCATTCTAGTTATTGACTTGGGAAGGGGTGAAGAAGATTAGAAAAACAATCAAATATCTTTGACTAATCCCCTTCCCCCTTCTTTTTTTTAGAGTTTTTAGACTTAGAATAAGTTAGAAAGAATCAAAATGGATTCAACCTCAGTCAAACTCGGACGCGGCGCCAGGTTCAAATTTAATTAATAAAAGAGTGAGAACGAAAATGAAAATGTGATGGCTAGGGCAACAATATCATACAAAATACTTAAATGAAAAACTGTACTGCGATTCTAAATTTAGAAATTATTGTATTACTATATTTTAATATTTGATTGTAACGAAATCTTTCATAATTTTATTTCGAGTTACCAATTTTTCTTTTTTTCTTCATTTTGGATCGGAAAATGGAAGAGTTGCGTGAATCAAAAATCCAAGGGAGGTTCATGGCCAAGGGTAAAGATGCCCGAGTAACTGTTATTTTGGAATGTACTCGTTGTGTTCGAAACGGTGTTAATAAGGAATCAATAGGGATTTCCAGATATATTACTCAAAAGAATCGACACAATACGCCTAGTCGATTGGAATTGAGAAAATTCTGTCCCCGGTGTTACAAACATACGATTCATGGGGAGATAAAGAAATAGATCGAACCGATCGGCTGTGTGTCACCCTTTTCCAATCCAAGGAAGATGAAAAATTACATATATTAGACATATTTTAGATTTAAATATAAACAAACCAAATCCTATTTCGATCGGATCTAAAATGATTTAGAATTAAGAAATAGGATTTTCGGGATAAGGAATAAAAAAAACCATGGATAAATCCAAGCGACTCTTTCTTAAATCCAAACGATCTTTTCGTAGGCGTTTGCCCCCGATTCCATCGGGGGATCGAATTGATTATAGAAACATGAGTTTAATTAGTCGATTTATTAGTGAACAAGGAAAAATATTATCTAGACGGGTAAATAGATTGACCTTAAAACAGCAACGCTTAATTACTATTGCTATAAAACAAGCTCGTATTTTATCTTTGTTACCTTTTCTTAATAATGAGAAACAATTTGAAAGAAGCGAGTCGACCGCTAGAACTATTGGTCTTAGAACCAGGAATAAATAGACTTAGCTTACTCTTTAATTGAATTAAAATTCTAATCCAAACTCAACCGCAGATTGATTCTTTGTTCGAAAAATCCGAAAATCTAGATTCGATTGTCGTGTCGTAAGAAAAAGAAAGAATAGTGGAAGAAGAATAAATCGTTTTTTTTTTTATTGAACATATTTGCTCATTTTGACCACTTTATCATATTTTATCATACTAATTTCTACTCTACCTTCTCGGAGTTCATTCTCCAGAGAACTCCATTTTAAGCATTCCGCTGGATTCTTTGCAATCTTCGTATTTTATGATCTCATTGGAAATCATATAAAGACAATTTCTATTTAATATCGCGATTTGGGCAAGTATTTTACGATTAAGAAGCAACTGCCTCTTGTACAGATTGTGTATGAATCTACTATAACTGTAGTCTACCTTATTAGATCGAATTACTGCATTTATTCGAGCGATCCACAACTGTCGAAAATTTCTTTTTTGCCTACCTCTATCCCGATAAGCTGAAGCCAAAGCTCTTATTTTCTGTTGAGTAATAGTTCGAGTAAGTCTTGAATGAGCCCCTCGAAAGCTTGATGCAAATAAACGAATTTTTGTTCTACGTCTCCGAGCTATATATCCTCGTTTAATTCTAGTCATTGAATAAATGAAACTTTGATGAATAACTAATGGATTTCCTTTCTTTCAGTTATTCCTTTCTCCTTTCCTAGTCTATTAATAACAAAACGTATTTTTCCAATGTATAAAATAAAAATTCCAATGGCTTTTGCTACTATAACCTTCCCGACCACTATTTCTTTTTTTGTTCTAATCACCCCAAAATACGAAATAGTATTTTTACTAGGTATAAAAAACAAAAATAGAGTAAATAAATAAAAATAGAAATGGATAAAGAAATAGTGGGTTCCTTCGTTTCTATGGTTACTTCTTAAACGGTGAGGTCCTCTCTATACACCGGAGCTCCTTCTTTTATTTCATCAATGTTATTGTTAACTTGTACAGTTCACCCTCTTTGGCTCTACCCATGAATTATCTAGTAATCGGTCTTTCACAACGAGATCTACCTATACAGTAACGGTATTTAATTATGAAGATTGGTTGGGTAGCTGACCCTCTTAGTCCGTTCTTGGAAGAATAAGGCTATAATCCTTCTGTTAAATAGGATTTCCTCTGCTTAATGGATAAGCATTTGTTACCAATGGGGAATTCTTTCTCATCTAAAATTGAAAATAGAGATGATTGGATTTGCACCAATAGAAACCATAAATTTGATACACAATAAAAGGATACGATAAATCTTTGTTTATTTATTTTCGGTAGTGAACGGATTTCTTCCATTCATTCTATCCTATTCACTGTACTTATAACTGATACGGGAAAAATTTTGTACTTTCTTTTGTCCCGGTCCATGGTCTAAACGAGTCGCACATACACCCTAGTACATGTTCCTCGACGCTGAGGGCATCCCCGAAGGGCGGGCGATTTGGTGACATTTCTGATTGGCTGTCTTGTGTTTCTAATAAGTTGTTTAATAGTTGGCATGTTGAATTGTATACATAATGAGTTGGTTTAGATCAATCCTAACCGGATGATTATGAATTACTTCTATATTCGATATTAATAATTAATATGATTAATAGTAATATATTAACCCCGGTAAAAAGAGAAAATCGAAAATTTCGGATTTTTGCGTGAAATACCTGCTATTTGTTATTCAACCGCTACAAGATCAACAATTCCATGAGCTTGGGCTTCTGTTGCTGACATAAAAACATCCCTTTCCATGTCTTCGGATATAACCCATAAGGGTTTGCCTGTTCTTTGTACATAAACCCTTGTGAGGATTTCGCGCAGCCTCAGTAGTTCTTTCGCTTCCAGGATAAATTCTACCGTTTGTGCCTCATAAAAAGAACTAGCAGGTTGATGGATCATTACCCTGATGATTTAATAAATGGTTTTCTCTATCTTACATCATTATCATGATGAGTCAAAGATAATAAAAAAAAGATAGGATTAACAACCGTACAGGCATCCTTTGTGCAGTGCATACGGCTCCACAATGGAATTCATTTTTACCTTCCAGCGAAGGAATAGAAAATATAGGATCTAGCAGACCCAGAGCAGTAAATGATCCAATAACCACCCTTCCTTTTTTTTAGTAATTTCAAAATACTATGATGGTTCCGTTGCTTTATGATTTCGTTTGTTATTCAGCAATCCCAAAGTTTCTTTTTTTTATTTTTTTTCTTAAAAATAAATATTTCGTAGTCTTTCATAACAGAAATATTGTTAAGAGTCTTCCGTCGTGAAAACAAAAAAGTTTGTGACGCTGAAAGAGGCCTCCGCGATAAATCAGCCTACAATCGGAAATGCCTTTTATCTCATACTACTCTTTCGATACATAACCTAATGGTTTAGAAAAAAAAAATTCTCATATCGAATTCAAAGTGCCATGCTATTATTACTTAATATTTTATATGGCGAAGGCATAGTTTTCTTTTTGTCTAAAAAAAACTCATTGGCGCCGAGCGTGCGGGAATGCTAGACGTTTGGTAATTTCTCCTCCGACTAGAATAAAAGATCCCATTGAAGCGGCTAATCCCATGCATATTGTCTGTACATCTGGTTGCACAAATTGCATAGTATCATAAATACCTAATCCGCTTATTACCCCTCCACCGGGAGAGTTTATAAATAAATACAGATCTTTGGTATCATCCTCCATACTGAGATATACCATAAGACTAATAAGTTGATTCGAAATATCACTATCAACCTCTTGGCCTAAAAAAAGTAATCTTTCTCGATAAAGTCGGTTGATTAGGATAAAATTGTATCCCTTAAGAACCGTACGGGCACCTTTTGATGCATACGGTTCAAAAAAAATAGCGAAAAAAGAATCAATGTTTAGATTTTAGCCTTCTTTAGAGGACTCTTTCTAACTTCTAATGAAGGGGCTTTTTCTTACCTTCCATTTTTTTTTCAAAATGGATGAGTTTTGTCCTTTGGCCCGCGGTCGTTTATCTATACTATAAATTTCAATAAATAAAAAAACAATTCATTAAATTTTCAATTTATCGAACTAACTTTTCATTGATATATTGTTTCATCGAGATTCAATTTCAATTCCGATGTCATTTTCTTGTTCCAAAATGGTCTTCTTCAATTCTTTTAGGTTTATGCTCTACTCCGAGTCAAGATCTGCCCGATTTGGATTTGCACATATAGGACAAATGCCCCAATAGCATGGCTTTTTGCTACGACTTCTTTTTTTTTTTCAATTTACTTCATATTACTCGATTGATTAAAAGTTTTCTATCAATGCTATTGATAAATCGAATATGATACAAGTAGTAGTAATCATAGAATAGATAGATTCCAAATTGAGTTTTTTCTAAGCGGAGCCTGGATACTTCATTTTATTAGTACAACCGAGAAAACCATAAATTATTCTAATTGATAATATTAATCTGGATACCCCCCAAAAAATAGATCTAATTGCACTTCACGCTCCAAATTTTTGATGATTAAATCAATCCGTCTTGGGCGAAAGAGAGGATATCTCGATCGGGGGGAGAGAACGGGGAAATACCATATGACCCAATATATCTGACAAGTCGCACTATAGGTCAACCCACGATGCGTCTTCCTCTCCGGGACTTCGAAAAGGTACTTTTGGAACACCAATAGGCATTAAAGCAAAGAAAAAAGAATTAAGTACTATAGCTAACTTTGATGTGGAAGCGTAACAACGGGTTTATTGTCTTAATAAATAAGATGGGCCTTTATCAGATTTTATCTTTTAGCATATTTTATACATAGATTTAATAAGTTCATAAAAAAGGAAAACAGAATTAATAAGGGAAACTTCTTCCCGAATAGGTTTTTGAATGATGAACAAGTATGTATACATTCACTCCTATAAAATAGGATCAATTCCCATCTACCATTGCGTATTGGTACTTATCGAGTATAGAATAGATCTGCTTCTTTTTGTTCCTACGAATAGAATCGAATTGTTCCATTATTACTAAAAGAATAGACTAAATATTAATCCTTTCGCCAAGATAATCCCCTCAAAAGGGGAGGTCCGTAGCATAGTTTTTTTTTTCAGTGCAATAAAGTTACATAGTGTCTATTTTTCCTTGATAAAGGGGTATTTCCATGGGTTTGCCTTGGTATCGTGTTCATACCGTTGTATTGAATGATCCCGGTCGTTTGCTTTCTGTTCATATAATGCATACAGCTCTAGTTGCTGGTTGGGCCGGTTCAATGGCCCTATACGAATTAGCAGTTTTTGATCCCTCTGATCCTGTTCTTGATCCAATGTGGAGACAGGGTATGTTCGTTATACCCTTCATGACTCGTTTAGGAATAACCAATTCATGGGGGGGGTTGGAGTATCACAGGAGGGACTATAACGAATCCGGGTATTTGGAGTTACGAAGGTGTGGCCGGAGCACATATTGTGTTTTCTGGATTGTGCTTCTTAGCAGCTATCTGGCATTGGGTGTATTGGGATCTAGAAATATTTTGTGATGAACGTACAGGAAAACCTTCTTTGGATTTGCCGAAGATTTTTGGAATTCATTTATTTCTCTCAGGGTTGGGTTGCTTTGGTTTTGGTGCATTTCATGTAACCGGATTGTATGGTCCGGGAATATGGGTATCCGATCCTTATGGATTAACCGGAAGGGTACAAGCCGTAAATCCTGCGTGGGGGTGTCGAAGGGTTTGATCCTTTTGTTCCGGGCGGAATAGCCTCGCATCATATTGCAGCAGGTACATTGGGCATATTAGCGGGCCTATTCCATCTTAGTGTTCGTCCGCCCCAACGTCTATACAAAGGATTACGTATGGGAAATATTGAAACCGTCCTTTCCAGTAGTATCGCTGCTGTATTTTTTGCAGCTTTTGTTGTTGCTGGAACTATGTGGTATGGTTCAGCAACTACCCCGATTGAATTATTTGGGCCCACTCGTTATCAATGGGATCAGGGATACTTCCAGCAAGAAATATATCGAAGAGTTAGTACCGGGTTAGCCGAAAATCAAAGTTTATCAGAAGCTTGGTCTAAAATTCCTGAAAAATTAGCTTTTTATGATTATATCGGGAATAATCCCGCAAAAGGTGGATTATTCAGAGCGGGTTCCATGGACAACGGGGATGGAATAGCTGTTGGTTGGTTAGGACACCCTGTTTTTAGAGATAAAGAAGGGCGCGAACTTTTTGTACGCCGTATGCCGACCTTTTTTGAAACATTTCCGGTTGTTTTGGTAGACGGAGACGGAATTGTTAGAGCCGATGTTCCTTTTCGAAGAGCAGAATCGAAGTATAGTGTTGAACAGGTCGGTGTAACTGTTGAGTTCTATGGCGGTGAACTCAATGGAGTCAGTTATAGTGATCCTGCTACTGTGAAAAAATATGCTAGACGTGCTCAATTGGGTGAAATTTTTGAATTAGATCGTGCTACTTTGAAATCCGATGGGGTTTTTCGTAGCAGTCCAAGGGGTTGGTTTACTTTTGGGCATGCTTCCTTTGCTTTGCTCTTCTTCTTCGGACACATTTGGCATGGTGCGAGAACCTTGTTCAGAGATGTCTTTGCTGGTATTGACCCAGATTTGGACGCTCAAGTAGAATTTGGGGCATTCCAAAAACTTGGAGATCCAACTACAAAAAGAGTCTAGTCTGATACAAGATTGCTCTGTTCTTTTTTTCCTTTATTTTTTGATTTGACATAGATAGGGTACCGGATAAATCTTTATTCGGATTGCTTACTTTTCATTTCTTTGACTCTTGTCTTGGTCTTTTTTTTATCCGTAAAAAGATCCCAATTAAACAGGTATGGAAGCTATAATTGTAAACCGAAATCAAATCTATGGAAGCATTGGTTTATACATTCCTCTTAGTCTCGACTCTAGGAATAATTTTTTTCGCTATCTTTTTTCGCGAACCGCCTAAAGTTCCAACTCCAACTAAAAAGGCAAAATGATTTCTCATTATCTCAATTGAAGTAATGAGCCTCACAATATTGTGAGGCTCATTACTTCAACTAGTCCCCGTGTTCCTCGAATGGATCTCTTAGTTGTTGAGAGGGTTGCCCAAAAGCAGTATATAAGGCATACCCAGTAAAACTTACAAGTAAACCAGATATAGAGATGGCAACTAGGGTTGCTGTTTCCATTATTATATAATTTCAAGACCACAATGGATCTATAATAAGATCATTTATTTACAACGGAATGGTATACAAAGTCAACAGATCTCACTGAATAAAAAAAAATATAGGATTATTTATGGCTACACAAACCGTTGACGATAGTTCTAGATCTGGGCCAAGACGAACTGTTGTAGGGGATTTATTGAAACCATTGAATTCGGAATATGGTAAAGTGGCTCCTGGGTGGGGAACTACACCTTTAATGGGTGTCGCGATGGGTTTATTTGCGATATTCCTATGTATTATTTTGGAGATTTATAATTCTTCCATTTTACTGGACGGAATTTCAAGCAATTAGATTCGATTCACAAGAACCCCTAAATAACTTTTCAATAAAAAGGAAAGTCTAAAGTATGTAGGTTTCTGCTTTTTAGCCCACTATTTTTTTGGTAGTTCGATCGTGGAATTTATTTTTTTCTGTATTTCCGGAATATGAGTGTGTGACTTGTTAGAATTGATCCTATGGATACGACAGAGAAGAAGTCGGTCATCTTGATGAAGATGATTTGATCTCGTTGGATATTCAGTCTAGGCTAGTATCTGGAGCACAGAATATATGAAATAGATTCCAAAATATTAGAACAAATATTAGAACTATGATTCATACTTATCAGACCTCGTGGCCGGACTCCGAAACAAGAGTTAGAAGTGATAAATAAAAAAAATTTATTCTTTCGTTTCTACTTATTTTGGTTAAAGGATAAACCTTTCTTTAGCTTTTTTCATTATATTCAGTCATTGAATAAGCATTGAATAAGTGATAATCCAAGGGTTCTTACTCAGGGAATTTTTGAACTTTTTTTGGAAGGTTTTTTATTGAATCATCGTGGTTCTAGTCTGAATCTAAGGTTTTAATTGATTCATAGGGTCTTAACAAGATAATTCCTATCAATAATAAAGAAAACAAGAGTAAAGTCGCATTACATACAAATCAAAGAAAAAAAATAGGTAAATAGAAGATTCAAGAGGCCCCTAATGATCAATATAACTATGAATGAGCCGACTTGATATTTGGGCATTATAACTACAAAGAAGACTTTTCGGATTTTGATTCTTTCGTATCTTGATACAAAAAATTGAATCATAGCATTAAGAAGTTTGAAACTTTTTAGTACACATATCCGTTACGAGCGGTATTTGGGTGTTTCTGTTTGAGCCGTACGAGACGAAATTCTCATATACGGTTCTCAGAGGGGGGTCCCCTTGGTTTACCTATCTCAATAAAGTGTATGATTGGTTCGAAGAACGTCTTGAAATTCAGGCGATTGCAGATGATATAACTAGTAAATACGTTCCTCCTCATGTCAACATATTTTATTGTCTAGGAGGAATTACGCTTACTTGTTTTTTAGTACAAGTAGCTACGGGGTTTGCTATGACTTTTTACTACCGTCCGACCGTTACTGAGGCTTTTGCTTCTGTTCAATATATAATGACGGAAGCAAATTTTGGTTGGTTAATCCGATCAGTTCATAGATGGTCGGCAAGTATGATGGTCTTAATGATGATCCTGCACGTATTTCGCGTGTATCTTACTGGTGGATTTAAAAAACCTCGTGAATTGACTTGGGTTACAGGTGTGGTTCTGGCTGTATTGACCGCATCCTTTGGTGTAACTGGTTATTCCTTACCTCGGGACCAAATTGGTTATTGGGCAGTCAAAATTGTAACAGGTGTACCGGAAGCTATTCCAGTAATAGGGTCGCCTTTGGTAGAGTTATTACGCGGAAGTGCTAGTGTGGGACAATCTACCTTGACTCGTTTTTATAGTTTACACACTTTTGTATTACCTCTTCTTACTGCCGTATTTATGTTAATGCACTTCCCAATGATACGTAAGCAAGGCATTTCTGGTCCTTTATAGAGAATAGAAATCATAGATTTGTAATTAGTTATTTATGATTACTCAGGGGGGGAAGAAGAGTATTTCATTGCTGCAAATATGGATTATTGAAAAATAAGACATGTATTTGGATATTTCCCTTCAACTCCACGAAATTTTATTCGTTATTTTTCAATAATAGTTGAAGGGAATTCTTCGAAGAGAAAATGGATTATGGGAGTGTGTGACTTGAACTATTGATTGGACCGTGTAGATATATGTCTTTTTATCTGCCACATTGGGATTCACAACAAAATGTGTCTTTATTCCAACCACCGCGAAAGCTCCATACAGAGGGTAGGCTGGTTCGCTTGAAGAGAATCTTTTCCATGATCAGACTTGACCATGTCGTGCATGACCAGGCTCCGTAAGATCCATTAGAATAGGTGATATATATGCCATAATACAGATTATGTTTTATCTATTTCACTTACTTAATAGTATGAAAATGCATTCATTTCCTCTGCATTGACTCGATTTATAATACTATCGGAGTGAAACAAGGGATCTAAAGAAGAACATAGGCTAGACTCTATTAGTAACAAGTAAATCCTTTGGATGTAAAAAGTATCAATATTTTTGGGGGCTAAAGCCCCATCGCAAGGTTTGAGACGACCCAGAAAGCACTTGAACATTATCAACTTTGTAAGCCTACTTGGGTATTGAGCATTTATCTGTACGAACTTAATTCCTTGCAATGGATAATTGTAACTCTTGAAAACGGAATCCGCTAAATTTTTTCTTACATTGAATCACTCATTTATTTTATATATGCTTGGATAAGATATCGATTTTTTTTTTCTGGATCCAGTTGGTTCGTTTGATTTGTGCTCGAGCCGGATGATGAAAAATTATCATGTCCGGTTCTTTCGGGGGATGGATCCATAATAATTCACCTATCCTAATAACAAAAAAAACCAGATTTGAATGATCCTGTATTAAGAGCTAAATTGGCTAAGGGTATGGGTCATAATTATTACGGAGAACCCGCATGGCCCAATGATCTTTTATATATTTTTCCAGTAGTCATTCTAGGTACTATTGCATGTAACGTGGGCTTAGCGGTTCTAGAACCATCAATGATTGGTGAACCCGCAGATCCATTTGCAACTCCTTTGGAAATATTGCCGGAATGGTATTTCTTTCCCGTATTTCAAATACTTCGTACAGTGCCAAATAAGTTATTGGGTGTTCTTTTAATGGTTTCCGTACCGGCGGGATTATTAACTGTACCATTTTTGGAGAATGTCAATAAATTCCAAAATCCATTTCGTCGTCCAGTAGCGACAACCGTCTTTTTGATTGGTACCGCAGTAGCTCTTTGGTTGGGTATTGGAGCAACATTACCGATTGATAAATCCCTAACTTTAGGGCTTTTTTTAAATTGATTCAATTGTGAAATAAATAAAATATCACGATGTGTGTATCTAGGGAATAGTTGCTTCAAAGTGAATTACCCCTAGATACACATATTTAATGAAATTTTTGATTTATTTTGAGTATACGGATTCTGTTAAAGATTCAAACTTCATTTTCGTCTTTTTTTTTTATAAAGTTTTTTTACAACAAAAATCCAATGGATTTCAAATTTATGCAAAATTCTTTTCCATTTCGAGAATGTCTAATATATGTTTTACGTCTTCTATGCGAAAATGTTTGATTTTCATAAGTTCGTCTGGACTATTATTCAAAAGGTCAAATAATGTATGTATATTGCACCTTTTGAGGCAATTATAGATCCTAGGAGGCAATTCTGATTGGTCAATAAAAATATATTTTAATGCTCTTTCTTTTTTCTTTTTTCTTAGTTTCGCCAATTTCTCATGAAAAGTAAAAAGGGGGTAAAGTAACTTTTTGTTTATTATTTTTAAAATGGAAGTTTTCTTTTTCTTCTTCCGCATGTAAAAAAGGAATAAATAAATCAATCAAATTCCGAGAGGCTTCATGAAGTGCTTCTTTAGGAGTTAAACTTCCATTGGTCCATATTTCGAGAAAAAGTATCTCTTGTTTTTCATTCCCATTTACATAAGAATGAATACTATGATTAACATTTCGAACAGGCATGAATATAGCATCCATAGGATAACTTGCGTCTTGAAAATTATTTGGCGTTTGTATATGATATCCGCGATTCCTCTCGATCTTTAATTCAATACAAAAATTAATTGGTTCCGTTAGGTTAGCTATATGCTGTGTATTATCAACGATTTCCACCGAAGGTGGTAAGATGATGTCTTGAGCAGTTACGCATCCAGGACCCTTGACACAAATAGACGCATCACGAGTTCCATACAGATTACTTCTCAATACAATTTCTTTCAAATTCATTAAAATTTCATGTACTGATTCTTGAATACCGACTATGGTAGAGTATTCATGTGGGATTTTTTCAGATTTTGCACGTGTGATACATGTTCCCTCTATTTCTCCAAGCAAAGCTTTTCGCATCGCAATGCCCTATAGTATCCCCTTGTCCCTTCATAAGTGGAGACAGAATAAAGCGTCCATAATAAAGACGCTTACTGTCTGCTCTTGATTCAACACACTTCCACTTTAGTGTCCGAGTCGATACTCTGATTTTCTCTCGAACCATAGTAATATTTTTTGATAAAATCATTGAATTATTTATTTCTCTTGAAATTTCTCTTCAATGTTTATTTTTACACACGTCGTTTTTTAGGGGGGCCTACAGCCATTATGTGGCATAGGGGTTACATCCCGTATGAAACTTAATAGTATACCGCTTCTCCGAATAGCTCTTAATGCTGCATCTCTTCCGAGACCGGGGCCCTTTATCATAACTTCGGCTCGTTGCATCCCTTGATCCACTACTGCCCGAATAGCATTTCCTGCTGCGGTTTGGGCGGCAAATGGTGTCCCTCTTCTTGTACCTTTGAATCCACACGTACCGGCGAGA